>NC_136070.1:130068296-130346251 GCF_964261635.1 Lissotriton helveticus | reverse complement strand
CTTTTGTTGGCGCTGCTGAGCACCGGCGGTGGAGCTATAGGTCCAGCTCGGATTCGTCCTTACACGTTGCAGGGTGCGATCAGTCCTCTGCTGTTAGATCACAGTCCTGTTTCCTAACTCAATTTCTTAGGGGTGCCTTATGCTGGGCACCTGCGTGTCTTTCTTTTTCCGTGACAAAATCCCAGTCCATAGTCAAATTTTATATGAAAGAGTTTGTTGAATAATCGAGGGAGGAGAGGGCGGAGTGGGGCCAGATCTTCGAACACACCAAGGGACCAAGGGAGCAAAGGACAATGAGCAGGCAGGCCCATCAGTCGGACTCAAAAAGGGACGGGAACTTCAGGCACGAGTGGGTCAGCAAGTCGAGGGCTTCAAGGCAGCCCCTTATTCCTTCATCAGCTGAACTTGAAAGTTGTGCCTCGTCCCGCGTCTCGTTGCTCTGCGGCTCCACCTTTGGTCGTCACACGTGCTCCATGATCTGTGGCCAGGCTGTGCGTCACGTCCAGCTCCTCTCCTTTGGTGATTGTATCTTTAAATGGGTGAAAAACAAGTTTTAGAAAAACTGATCGGGAGAACAGATATACATCGCAATTCCTTCCCTATTCCTGAGTAGGTGGGGGATAGGTTCATCGGTCACAGTCAGAGGTCGTTTTTATGGAGTCTGTAGAAGGGCATTGCATATTGAATTCATAGACTTGTTTGGCGTTCATTCGTGACATGCGTGGAGAGAAATTTGACCTTTATACACAGTGTATCATATCAAACTCAAAGTCGAGTCCTTATGTAGAGACTCGCCCTTTCCTTTAGCCCAAGCATCGACAATCTTACATCCCCCTTCGGGGTCGGCTAACTCTTGTAAGTGGGGCGTTATCGTCGTGAAGAAGGGGGTGGACGTAAAACATGGCTTTCCTGGGGAATGACCGTTAATCAAGGTAATCAATTACGTTTCGTGGGTAGCTGACATGAGGCTGGGGTTAATCGGGGGAAACGGGGGCGCTTTGGACAGGGAGCTGGGGTCGATTGGGAGAAGTGGGGTACTCTGGACATTCGTACTCAAGGGCAGAGGGGCGAAGTAATTTGTGCATTGGGAATTGCTTTTTTAGCGAACTGAGAAACAGAAGGCCAGTGACGTTATAGTCCCCCATAGAAGGCCAGTTTAGGGGACATCCGTCGTCTTACCTATCCTTTCCTTCATTACCAACTCGGGTTCTATTGTTTGCAGAAGGGAGAGGTAGTAATATGGCAAGTCACAATCGTTTTGGTCAATTTTGCCGAACACCTTTGTGTTCGTGGAGTCCAATTAGGTTCGTGCCGGTGGGACACATCGTCCTTTCATAAGGGAGGAGGAACAAGGGGGCTTTTAGAGAGTGAGAGAGTGTGGGAGAGTGTGTGGGGGGGGGGGGGGAGGGGGGGGGGGGGGGGGGGAGGGAGGGAGGGAGGGAGGGAGGGAGGGAGGGAGGGAGGGAGGGAGGGAGGGAGGGAGGGAGGGAGGGAGGGAGGGAGGGAGGGAGGGAGGGAGGGAGGGAGGGAGGAGGGAGGGGAGAGAGAGAGAGAGAGAGAGAGAGAGAGAGAGAGAGAGAGAGAGAGAGAGAGAGAGAGAGAGAGAGAGAGAGAGAGAGAAGAGAGAGAGAGAGAGAGAGAGAGAGAGAGAAGAGAAGAGAGAGAGAGAGAGAGAGAGAGAGGAGAGAGAGAAGAGAGAGAGAGAGAGAGAGAGAGAGAGAGAGAGAGAGAGAGAGAGAGAGAGAGAGAGAGAGAGAGAGAGAGAGAGAGAGAGAGAGAGAGAGAGAGAGAGAGAGAGAGAGAGAGAGAGAGAGAGAGAGAGAGAGAGAGAGAGAGAGAGAGAGAGAGAGAGAGAGAGAGAGAGAGAGAGAGAGAGAGAGAGAGACACACCGCACTCTAAGTGGTCCATTTCAGTACACGTGTGGCATGGAGAGAGGAAGAGGGTGGAAGAGAGAGAGAGAGTGAAACGTGTACAGTAATGGACCATTCAGTGCGCGCACAACATAGAACAACAGGGGTTAAGTAATACGGAGACACAAACGGAGGGATGCCGTAGATCCATACATCACGTACATACAAACTCAGACGGGGAAGACGGTACATGTATTATACACAAAAAAAATCCAAGACAAAACATAAAACAGTTATTGGCCAGAAATTATCCCTTTTCTGTATGCTGTGCACTTTTATCATCCTAAGCTCTTTTTACCCTTTTCTTATCTTTTATTCGTTGGCTGCCTCTTACTGGTGGCTTTGATTGTACACACTTACGCCTTTGGCAACAGGTCGTGAACTAACCTGGTCGGGCTAATGCTCACGGAGGTTTATTCGAGTCATTCTTAGCAAGTGCGTTTCCAGGCTGAAACAACAGTTGGTGTCAATTGGAGAGCAATGGGCAGCTTTTAGTTATGTCCCTATGAGGATGCGGAAAAGGAGGTAGGAGGTTTTTCAAATATTGGCAATATCCCTAGTCCTCTCGGCGGAGGATACTTGTGTAACCCCTACCTCGAAATATACCCTAAACTTTTCCCTATTTAGTTAAGCGTGGAGTGATTAATCATGTGTGCACGTTATTTTTGGTGGTATTATTCGGAGTGCATGGGCACCATAATCGAACGCTTTTTTCCCGTCTTCTTCGTCCGCCAGATCACCATTTTCCCTCTTTGTATTCTTAGTCGATGTTCCAAGGTGGCCTGCAGAAAGAAGGAAAAAGAAGGGGGCGGGGGCAGCATTTAAGAATACAACAGCGCGCATAAACCCGAAAAGGCTTTTACTTACTACATACGCGGTCTATCTCCCCGGAACGCAGTTCTTGCCAATTCGGCATTTAAGCCCAGATGAACCTTTTAGTGTGCGAGAGATGTTTATCGGAAGCCGGTGGATAGCATAGGTCACCCAAGTGTGGTATTACAGATCGTACGCAGGGAGGCCAGATGGCACTCCTTTGGAGCGACTTAGGGGCATTTTAGTACAATCTTTCTGATACAGGTAGCATATAAAGTATAGACTGAATTCCAGGATCTTTTAGCGGTTGCTTTAAGCTGTACAAAAGTGTGCAAAGTACATACAACAAAAACTGTACCATTCATTTTTTTTCAGTATCTCTGCGTACTATACTTTTTAATCTTTAAACAGTGGTCATTTATTCGAAACTTACTAATTCACACGTGACAACTACGTTTGCTTTTTCCAAATTTTTTTAATAAGAATGTCAGTGCAAAAAAAAATGGGCCTACAACCCCGTGTGCCGGCCACGGAGCAGGCTAGAACTGTAGATGTGGGAGTACTTTATTAGAAAAACTTTTAGTGGAGTCAGTGGTCGTTTATTTCATAAAAAGTGCACCAAGTGCAATATTGAATCCTTAGTGTGAGCGAATATCTTAAGCATCGAAATTTCGAACTTTCAATAATCATGATGCGCCAAATTCAACAACAATTCATTGTCCGAATGTTCAATTAATACCCATCTGATGTCAATTTACCGTCTGCACACATAACCAGTACCCATCCAATATCAATTCTTCGTTCGAACATATAACCCGTACCCATCTCATATCAATTCTTTTCCCGAACTGACAGTACACATCCTATATCAATCCATTGTCCGAACTCATAACCAATACACATTCTATATCAATCTATATGTTTAAAAAGCTTCATACATATCCTATGACATCAAGGCTGAGCAATCGGGGTACAATAATGAGTGTGAGAGTTTCATTTGCATCGGCGCCATTTTGGGTGCAGTCAGGCAGAACCAGGCATAGTCTAAATGTCTATTAACTCGTGGTTGGCTCAGAGCTTCTCTTGGCAGTCCAAAAGTTCCGTTAAAGGGCAAAAGAAAGGACCATCAGTCAAAAAGGGGAGGGAGGCAACAATCTTTTTTTCTACCGGGTCATACTGTGCTTTCGCCGGAACTGATCCGATCCGTAGTCTGCAGGATTCTAGTCATTCAACCTGAGGCTGGCGACAGCATGGGAGCGCCGGCGTCCTGCGGCTACATTACCGTCGTTCCGAGGGCACTCATCGCAGTCATTCCCCATCGGGGGTATTTGCGGGAGTCGGGGACTCCCGCGGCTCCTCTAGAATCTTCAAGGTTGTGGAGAACTATGGTGGTGGAGTCAACTGGTGACCGGGCCATTCCTTCGTGCTGGGCCCGCTCTTGCCAGGTCGATCGCCATTTTGAAAGTTCGGCAACTACCGGTGATCGCGGGGTCAAAGGAGCGGACGGGCTCCACCCTGTCGGGCGAGGTGTTGCAGCATCGCCACAGTGGAAGAACCCTTTTCCGGGCGCCTGGAGCGCTGAGGGTGCAGCTGGGAAGCCTCCACCTGGGGAGGCGGGAGAGGCCTGTTCGCATCGTCTCTCCCTCCCAGTGCACCCCACGGCGTCTCGCTTGACATTTGTTATGGCCGGACCAGGCGATGAGGACGAGGGGGGGGGTCGGAGGCATGTGCAAGGCATCCCCCCCCCCCAGGGTTGTCGCAGCCATTATTCAAGAAAGAAGTGGCGCCTGGCGTGTTGTTGCTGCCATTATGGAAGAAAAAAGAAAGAAGTGGCGCCTGGCGTGTTGTCGCTGTCATTACGAAGGAGAAAAGGAAAAAATGTCCCGTCCGTCTTTTGGGCCGGGCTTCCGGTGGATGCCGGTCGGACGCCCCTTGCTCTGGCCCCATAAACGGGTTCCTTGGCTCATCGGCTGCAGCCGGATCTCGTCGGCCCCGGCCCCCGGTCGTTGGTGGCCGGGCCGGGAGAGAATGTGGCGGGACTACCTGCAACTCTCAAGGGCCACCACGGCCGGACTGGGAGAGAGAGGGGAGGGTCGAGGACATAGACATTCCCCCCCCCTACAACTCTCCGGCGTTGTCAAGGCAATCCCCTGGCCGGGTCCCTTTGGCCTCGGCCTCTCCTCCGGCTACACCCTACGTGATGATCTCCAGCCGACTGTTGGCAGCAGGACCCGCCCTATATGTGTTGTTTCCGGCTGGGCGTAGCCGCAAACTTGTTGCACTTTGGAAGTTTCCAGAATGGGGGCGGATGTTCTGCTGACTTGCATCTTCCCCAGTTTACCGTTCTTATTTCTAACGTTTTCTTGTTTCTTAGGGCATTAATAAGTTTTATCATTACGTATTGTTATCGTTTCTTTGTTTGTTATTTTTTAAAAAGTTCATGTTCATCAGTGGCCTACTGATTTTCGCTTTCCTATTCTTTTCTTTCCAGGTGGTTTCATGCTAAAGTTTTCTGTTAACAGGTTACAGTGATCACTTCGCTATTATTGTATATGTCCTTTTTACTAGGGGTGCTTTCTGGTCGGGCCAGATGACCTTCCTCTAGTAAATGGTCCGGGTGAAACTGGCGTATCAACCAGTGGGGAGTAGATAGGCATGACAGATTACAACGGGGGACAAAGGTCCGCATTACCTACCCTTCACTACTTGCAAAGACTAGAGTATGGCGACTTCTGTGCTCGTTTGCAAAATAGAGAATACCTCCAAAAAGAACCAATTCCAAACAGTCAATGTTCGGTCAATCAATCAATCAATGAGGAACGAAATAGGTACGACGTGTTAAAGGTTTGCGTTACCTACCATTCACTCTCTGCAAAGGGAGAGAGAATATTCTTCCCCGTTTGCAGGCAGAGAAGATTCCTAAGAGAACCAACTTCGAACAATTCAATGCCCGATTCAATCAATCAATCAATGGGGAGAAAAGAAATAGGCACGACGTGTTAAAGTTTTGCGTTGCCTACCCTTCACTATCTGCAAAGACTAAACAGAGTATGGCGTTTCTGTGTTTGTTTGCAAATAGAGAATCTCCCAGAAGCAATCAATAGGTAATACTAGTATTTTCAAACAATCAATCAATTTCGCAATTTGTCGTGTGTCACGACCTTACCCGGACCGGACCATGTGGGCAGTTCTTTGCCTTCCTTTTTCCAGCGCCCGATCATTCTCTTTCTCCATGTTTTTACCGCAGCATTCCTGTGGGATTCCAGTCAGGACAATAGGTCACTTGAGAGAGGTCCGTTCGGAATCGGTGAAGCTCATTCAATCGGCAGCCGGACGAGGGCCCTCTCAAGGCAGGTATACTCCAATCATTTAGATGTTCACCCCATCGTCTGGACCTCTCTTACCGGACCTTATGTCGCTGATGGGCCCCGCGTTTGGGACGCCAATTGTTGAAAAGTCAACCCATATCGCACCCGATGCCCAGGCCGCTGGTGCAGGGCGACTCTTCGTTTGCATCTTGAATAGCTACGAAATAAAGAGACGGGCACTGGAAGTAGGAAAACAAGAACAGGGTTTATTACTCATGAGGGGAGCCTGTCCTTTGGGACACTCGCATAGTGTCTTCGGGAGGTGCTCTAACAAGTTTCTCTGAGGCTTCGTCTTTTATACACAGGTTTATGGCACACAGGCATCCTTTATTACAATCAACACATTGTATAGTATGGAGGTATTCCAACACGTGGCTACAGTAGGGCCCTTATCCTCCATGCAATAGGAGGGGGCTGTCATGCGGCTGAGTGTTCTGCTGATTCCATTGGAATGTGTGTGCTTGATCGAGTCTCAGGGGGTGGGGTGGCCATGATCAATAATAGCTTCTTCCAAGAGAGACGAGTGCATAAAGTAGTGGGCAATAAACTGTATCCTCAGGCTAAGGGATGACCAGTGGTCAGGGCTGACGTTCAGGCTCAGAGGAAGAGGTCATCAAAGGAGGGGTATTCATGGAGGGACAGGAGGTGTTGGTCAGGCGCGGGGTGCGATTCTTAGGGACAGAGTCATGCGGGAGGGATGGGCTCATGACTCGCGCATGTGGGAGAGGGGGCAGCCAGGGTGCATGGGGGAAGCTTGCAGGGTCAAGGAAGGGGCGCTGGCGATCGACCGCAAACTGAGAGACCATCGTGCTCAAAGTGGCTGTCGTGTACGTGTGTGCATGGGTCTATGCTAGTGGGACAACACAGTCAGAGTTTTAACGATATCCTTTCTGTTTACACCAAGGGGTACTGTGAACATAAATGAACGCCGCTTATGTACATACATATTGCTATTTTTAACAAATGCACTAATTTTAATATATGCCAGTCACCCCTAAGGAAAGCCTCCTAAAGCCCAGGAGGCAGGGTGCATCATATTAAACGTGTGGACATATAAGTGCAAGATTATTTGTACCATAGTGCCCTTTATCACTATGTGTGGCACCCGGGCAATCCTGAAGGTAGCAGCTACATTATTGTATTGCCTAAATATGTCATGTTTCGTATCTAGCAACATGCCTCCTCACCCCTGAATGAAATTTGTGTCAAGGACAATGTGGCCTGCACTCAGGTGGCTACCTTAGAGGGTGCCCACCTGGTTGCCCCAGCTTTCCTGTGCCCTGGCTGCCAGCCTACACTTGCTGCCACCAAGACAGGATTCTGCCTTCTGCCAGGAGGTATGAACTCTGCCAGGAGTCAGAAACATTAGCCTGTACGGAAAAGAGGTCATACCTCCCTCCCTGACAGGCTGGCTAGTGAAGAGGCACATGAAGGTGAAGAGCTTCTAAGGCTGCACTGCCTGCGATATGAAACCAGGCTGACTCTTAAAGGAGAAAACAGCCCTCCCCCCATGCACACTGGTACCGGAGCAGATGAGAAAATTAGGTAGTCAAGAGGAGTACACCCCCAGAAGGCTAATCACACCCTAGGGCTACCTGATCTGTGCAACTGAGGAAGACGTGTTCCATTTTTAAAAGTGGTATAATAGTGGCTTCTGGGTAGAAAAGTTGCATACATACCCGGATGCACCCGCACCCCTAACACCTCTAAATCTGGGGTTTAAGGGCTGCCCCTGACATCACAACCTCAATCCTGATCCAACTTGAATCATTGAGGACAAAGAACAGACCCGATTCCTGGACACCAGGACCTGCACAAACCAAAAGATGGAGGCTCTGCACCTGTGGCAACAGTCCTGGAACTGCACTATCGAGGCTCATCCTAGGCCAAAGATCAGCACTGTAAGCAGTAAAATCAGCTCTCTCACGGGTCCTGTTCAGCACCAGGAACAGCCAGGACAATTCTGCACTTGGGCTCCATGGGTCAGGTAAAATTGCACTGACGTTCATGGCTTGGTCATGGGCCCAGCATCACCTTTATCCTCCTTGGGTTCCATGCACCTCGATCTGCAAGTGATCGTTTGTCACTACCACTTTTTCCCATTGACCGCAATGCAAAGGTTCTGCAGTATCGAATTCCTGGGATTTATGTTTTCTTCTAAAATCTATAACTCATTCATTTTGGTGTCTAAATTAAAATTAAAATTGCCTTTATTTTTATAAATTGGTTTCGGATTCCTTTCGAGCCATGTCAATTACTCATCGTCCATGTTGGTACTCCCAAATGTTTAACACATTTTCCTCTAGTAAAGCCTGACTGCTCTTGCCACTCTACCAGGAGTGAGCTAAGGATTTAATATTGTGAATTCAAGGACCATCTTTGGGGTTTGTGCGAGTATTACATGGTGAAGCTTAACCAGCATTACCACATAATTCTCCACCTTCCTACAGTTGCTCAGTATTTTTCAATAAAAAAAATTGAAAAGCAATTACTTCATAACAGAAATTGTACTCTATATGAAACTGTAGATATTGTTAAAAGTGTGGAAATTCCAATGTGATTAATCAAGGAACTGTCTGAATCTAAACCATTTGATTTAGACATTTGTTTTGTTCAAAACAAAACCTCATAAGAATTCAACAAGTTACAACACAAAGATAAAGTTACTTCTGAGGGTAGTTCAAAAATAAAACATTTTCGTTGCAGCTCACCTTCTGCCAATTATACCTTTTGTCCTGCTAAAGGTAAAAAGTGCTCTAAATGCCATAAATTAGGTAATTTTGCCAGGGTAAGCCACATCTCCTCCAAAAAGCTAAACCTTGTTCAGGAATCAGACGATGTTCCATTGGATACTAAAACCGTTGTTATTTAAGGGATTTCTGATTAATCAGAGTCTGATAATTTGGAAACATTTCAACAGTTCATGAATATTACCAAGGCAATGAATCATCAGAATGGGTTGCACCTATAGTTCTTGTCTGAAAAAAGTCAGGAGATTTGAGGTTATGTGCACATCATCGGTCTTTGAATAAGCAAACTTTGGTGGAGTATCATTCCCCCTACAAATTCAAGAGCTATTTGCTAAATTGTGTCACGCTGAATATGTTTCCATTTTGGACTTGCAGGTGGCGTATTACCAGATTTAACTAATATAAAATTGCAAGCACCTCACTATGTTTATTACCCCTAACAGTGCATTTAGTTTTTATCGCACATCATCTGGTTTATCCTCTGATGCATCCCTGTTCCAGAGACTAGGAGATTCACTGATGAGGGTCATGGATCGGATTGATGCTTTTGAAGAGGGCATCTTCATTTCCCCCCAGAGCTGAATTGTGTTTATTATTTATATACATAAATTTATAATCAGGAAGTATACATGCTTGTAACTTCTACACATCTTATTACATCCCTGTGAGAACCCCTGGATATCACTAGTAACCATGGTAACATGCTAATCATTCAACTACTTAACCTGTTGCAAAGTTGCAGACGTTTAAGGCTACAGAAGGGATGTTGTAAAGTGGTCAAAGTATTGCTGCACAGATGGTCAATTCTGGGCTGTTAGATGTTGTCTTCCCTAGGTTGGATGGCCCAATGTTTTGTGCTGGAGATTTTAACACAGAAATATCTGGTGAAATGGATAAGTGGAATCCATAGATCAGGTCTTCTCTCCTCTGTTGCACAACATTTGTAGATGGAACAGCACCCACATGAACTGATCAATTCATTCAGTTCTCCTCCAGTTGGTTCACACACCAGGCTAGAGTGTAATAGATGTAATGATTCCTAATAACTGAGACACATTCTTTAAGGTCACTCTCCCCAATCCCTGCTCCATACACTGCTTGGCAGAGACATAAAATACTCACCTGAAAGCTCAGAGCGGAGTCACTGTGAGACAACGCTTTCAGAAGTGAATTGAAAGAGTCTATATCTGGCTACATTATGATAGGTTTTCTGATAATTCCTTTGGGCAGAACCTATATAGGGAGGATGATAGGTCCAAAAGATTACTGGCTTGATTTGTATATAGAGTCAGATAGGCAACCGGTTCTCTGACTTATTGACTAAGATATATGAACTCCACACACACCACAGTGATCAATGCCATGTTCAGCTAGTACTTACAAGACCTGTCTTCATCATGGGAAACAATGGAAGTCAGATGTGGCTCAAAACTAGTTCGACCAGGTGTACATAGATGCACCTACCAAAACTATCACTGAAACGGAGAGCATAATTAATCAGCCCCCTGGCCAGAAGAGGGTTGCTATCCTCACGAACACATGTAAGGGGGAAAAATCCCAGACGCTGATGTACTCCCAGGAGATTTCTACTGTGAATTCCATGAACTACTTATACTAAACTAATGGAGGTCTGCAATGAACCTCGTAAAAAAGGACAACTCTCTGGTTCAATGGGAGAGGCGCTCATCATTATGGGTTCCCAATCAGAGAAAGACTTGGAAGACTTTAAATCTTACTGCCCTTTGAGGAAGATTTACGCCCATGTTTTGCAGTCGCAAACAGGAGTTCAGTCCGTTTGCGACCGCAAAAAAGGTGAGCCCATCGGCAAGCCATATTTGGTGAGTCGCTAACCTATTAGCGATTTGCAAAATATTGTCTGCAACTTGCTATTAGGAAGGGGCGTGCCAAGGCCTACCCTTCCTAATAGCGAGTGCAAATGGCATGTTAGATTGTTTTGCAACCACATTTGCGGTCGCAAAATACTCGCAGTTTGCCACCCTTTTCAAAAGGGTGGTAAGCCACTCGCAAACGGGAAGGGGTCCCTACGGGACCACTTCCACTTTGTGAATGGGTGTGAAAATGTTTTTTAAGAGCGACCACTGCCTGCCCTTATTTAAATGAAACTGACAAGTTTCGTTTTTCTTTTTTTTCAATGCATCCCGTTTTTCTTTATTGAAAATCATCAAGCAATGCCAGGTTTCGCCTTATACAATTTAAGTACATACACCATGCAGACCTTTCGACTATCATGCATACTATGTGAAGTTGCCACACTGTGGAACGTCAGGGCTAACGCGATTAGTGGCTCAGATTATGGGTGGATCACCCAAAAAAATGTTCACCTGCAGATTCCTGATTAAGAGACATGAGAATGTGGGTGTATACTTTTGTAGAGAGATAGCACACATTTGAATAGTGCCCTTTGAATTGAAAGTTTCTAATTGACCAATTAATAGAGTACACACAAAAGTCTATTTGGAGAGATGCCGCACCGGATTATACACAGGGCCACTTGAATTATGCTTCAAAGGAGGTCAAAATTATGTGACACGGTTGACTAAATTATGTGTCAATAAAAAACCTGATGCTGCACAGTATTACTTTATTATTTTTTTAATTCTTGGCCATGTACATTGTCTGGGCAATGGTTGAACCTCATTAGTACCAATTTAAAACATAAATACATCAATAATTCGCTCACAGGTGACCAATCAACCTTGGCAAAGAGTCTACCAGTGCATTGCAACACATATTGCGTGTTTTAGTAACTTTTATTCAGTTTGAGGTAGAACATTTTTTTGATAAAATCTGTACATGAAACAGCAGATGATAAATTATGTGGCAAATGCAGTCCATCCATAACTATGCAGAAAATTAAAATGCCACACAATAGCATAACTCCAGTATCATTGGTTATACCTTTGTTTCGCAATCAAAGTTTACAATGGTTTATGATTTATTTATCTTCCATAGAGGCGAAAGTGGCCACGCTCTTCAAACATTAAAAATACGCTGTAATATAAATAAAGAAGACGGGTTTATAAAATCGGATCATAAAGCGAGAATTGCCAGTTAAACCGCATCAAATTGACTCCTGCTGTCAAGCGAAGTTGTGAAATGAGGCACAACCCACAACTAGCGCCATATCTCTGGACAAACACACTGTGTTCGGAACAAGTGCCATCTGGTGCTCAGTGATAGAATATGTTATCCTCCTATAGTAGCGAAAAAACTTTTGGGATCAATCAGTTTAGTAATGCCTGGTTCAAGCAGGAATTAAGGATAATTAAGAGAGTTTAATATATGGGATAAAGTACCCCCTGACATACATTAAACGTCCATGACCAAATAGAGGAGCAACGTTGAAGGTCAAGTTCTGCTATAACGTTGAGAGAGCACAAGTTTGGAAAAAATGTATAAGTACGCCATATTTACAAGCACGTAGTTAGTTAACATGTACTTTGCACCAGAGTGTTTATATTTAGAAGTGAAATACACAGAGTGTCTTATATTTAGAAGTGAAATACACAGAGTGTCTTATATTCAGTGGTGAAATGCATAGAATGTTTAAGTAGAGTAACAATAATCATAACTGTGTGAGACTAATGTAGAAATGTTTGGGATGAATATGAAAACCTCATGTTCTCATGTTAAAGGAATAATGTAAGAGTTGAATGTAACTCTAAAACCAGTATTTTGTGTAGGCCTCATGGCAATTCACAAGCAAATCTAAACGTGCTGCTAAAATAATGTGAGACAAGGTTGACATGGTTCTTTCAAAATGTACTATTGAACTTAGGGTTAAAAGTATATGCTTTATAGATGTGTTATTTTAGAAACGTATGCTAGTTAAGAATGTTTGCTGTTTAAATCAAGTTAACGTTTTAAGAGTGCAGGAACCTGCTGCATGTAAATCAAGTAGGCCAGAGCCGATAATGTCATGTAATTCAAATCGTCATGTGCTCGTTAGAGGAGAGGTCGTGAGGTGTCCAGTATGAAGCTCTGAGAGTGTTTTATGGCCTAAGATATGGTGAAGTCTGGAATTTGAGGCCCACTGCAGGAAGAGCTGTATGCAGGTGCGAGGGTCCTAATCAGCTCGAATGAAAGGAACTTTGTTCAGTGGCGCCTTGCGCAGGCCTGTAGGAGTTTCCAGGAATTTCAGGGGGTATCAGCGCACTGAAGAAGAAGCCCGGGAACCAAGGTCAACTTTAACGAGGGTCTTCAAGAGTACCATCATGGAGTTTGCCGCGGAAAGATGTACCACGTGAGGGGCGTCCCAAGGGGCGTTTCTATTGGAAATGTGATTTGGTATTAGGGAAAGTGACCCGGGAGGAGAGCAGAGCAGATGATTTTGGGAGCCTAAGGAAGCGGATGGGTAGGCAGATAGGCTGATCAGGAGAGACCCATTATCAGAGAAGAGACAAAGAGAAGTGCGTGATCTTCTTAGGAAGTCACCACGGCTGACACCTAGAGGGTTAAGATCTTGTTAAGTAGGGATGTCATTTAGTATAGTGTAGGGACAGACTAACTTAAATTTTCTTTTCTGTAATGACTTTGAGGTTGCAACTTGTATTCATTTTAGCAACCCTGATGGTATTCGAACTTGTACTTATTATTTTGTTCTTCAGACTCAGACTATTCAAGAAGTTCATGTTTATAGTGATTCCGATATACCTGTTGAATCTCATCTTGAGAAGTTTGTATCTTCAGTTATCTTTGACTTTATATTAAATCTTTAAAACTTAATTTTGGTCAGTGGTCATTTAGAGTGGTGTAAGTTCTTAAATTGATTGTTTACCTCGAGATTACCTTTTACTCAAGACAGGTACCAACGATTCAGTCGACAGGAAGAAGGGATTTGGCAAGATAATTAGTAACCAGTAATCCCGCGTTAGCAGTTGGTAGCAGAGGATGGTTATCTTCTTGAGGAAGGTAATCTAGAGAGGTTAGTTTACCCCAAGGCCCGAGACGTCGAGAGACGAGCAGCGGAAGAATCGTGTGCCGAAAGGTGCAGACGGTGCGAGAAAAGCAGCAGTATCGGAGAGTGAGTATAAAAAGGGTCATGCGTGAACAGATTGCGGTGTTTTGTGTTGTATTTGTATTGTAATGTCTTGCGGAGTTGAATGCCTGTAGTGTGAATGAGAGAAGGTTGTGAGCGCGCGCAACCTGGTAAACTGGTAACCTGGTAAACGGGTGTACTGGTGAAATCTTAAGTTCAGGCCAGAGCTTAAGTGGTTTTGGGTGTATCGAACATCCAGGGTAGTTGTCGACCATAGTACGGAGGTCACGAGGTACCATTGACCGCCGTGGATCCAAGATAGGGGGAGTGTAAGAGTGAGTGTATGAGTAACGGACGCTGGTCGAAAGTTACTGCGTGTGAGTAACCTATCGGAGAAGGCGATTGTCTGGAAGTAAACGGAAAGACATCTCGCCAAGTTAGGGTGACAACTACAGAAAGACTGTGGGCGTACAGTCAAAGAAAGGTGATCGCTTGGACGGAAGTAATCATTTTTCAGTGTATGAATGGGATGCGTGCATGACCGAGGAGACGAGCTGAGAAAGGAGGGGAACTGCTGCGAAGGGGGACGGGTGACGTCGGCTAGAGCCGCGCTGTGATTGAGCGGTTGGTGTGACGTTAGCTAGAACCGCGCTCTGGTTGGGCGGCTAGAGTGACGTCGGAGGAAAGTCGCGTACGGATAGGCCAGTTAGTGAGAACGGCGCTGAGATTGGTGGAATATCATCAGGAAGTAAACAAACGCGGAGAAAAGAGAAATCATGAAGTGTTTTAAGTGTTTGAAAGGGATTTTTAAACGTAAACGAAGTGAACATTATTACGGGGAAGAGGCTCCCCCAGAGGGTACGCCAGCTCATTATATGGCAACGAATGTGGGGCTGCATACGATATTATGGATTGGGGCTTGGAATAAGCTTACGGAAGGAAATGAGGAAATGCAGTTCCCAAAGTACGGAACGTTTAAGTTAGAGGTGTTACATCGGCTAAAAGCAACCATGTCCTCATTGAAACCTTCACCTAGACCAACACAGTTTGAGGCTCTTAATGCATGGATTAAGGCTGCACACGACCGAAATTTGAACAGGCGTCAACAAAGGCTGACGCGATCGGTAAGGGCAGTGCGAGATTCCAAATGGGATGAGGAGGAAAAGCGTTGGAGGGTACAGACTATTGAGGTGGAGAAAATGTATCCGATGAGGGAGGTGTCAGGAGGAGGAAACCTCATGGAAGAAGACGAGGAAAGCGAGTCGGAGGACAATCTGATAAACAGATTGTTAATGGATAGACCACCTCCGAGAGTGGGTTTGATAGAAGATAGAGGGCTCGCAAGGGAAGATGGGAATGAGATAGAGGGATATACACCACTCCCTATATCGGAATGGACACCTAGCAAAGGCGGAGAAACACCTCCAAACAACACTGTACAGAGTGTAGTGGGAAGGTTTGTGGTGCAGAAAACGCCAACCACAGAAAGGGTTGAGTCTGTGGGATTGCCAGACGCTCTTCAAGTGCCTGTTACCATAGGACCCATAGTTTCGATCTATAATTCTGAGAGAGATAGAGGGGAACAACAAAGGCAATTGGATAGGGAAAGGATTGAGATGGAAAGGAGGAATAATGTGACGAATGCATGGAAACAATTACCAGGTTCGGTAACGTGGAACACCCCATTAGACACAACTGTCGGTCCCAATTCAGAACAGGGAGGTCCGAGAGGACCAATG
Organism: Lissotriton helveticus; assembly: GCF_964261635.1. Classification (NCBI taxonomy): domain Eukaryota; kingdom Metazoa; phylum Chordata; class Amphibia; order Caudata; family Salamandridae; genus Lissotriton; species Lissotriton helveticus. The sequence goes on along the minus strand of NC_136070.1, from coordinate 130,330,671 downwards.
GATCTAAGGGGACCGCGGCCAAGATCTTTTTCAGAGTTAAGAGCTGATTTGCGGGAATGGGACGGGTCCATAGTATCTCCGAGTAACAGGACAAGGACAGAACCAGAGTGGGAAAGCAGGGGTAACGGGACTGTATCTCATTGTGGGGCCAGCGAAAGCAGTCAGGGCCGGGAAGGCCAAAGTCAAGAGAATAGAGGGGATGCAGGTCCTACAAATCAGAGAGAACAGCCGGAACAAAATACTAGGATTGTAGAATGTGAGGAAATGTCCCGTCTTTGGGGGAACGGAGGAGATGAGGCGGTACGGAATTTTCAGAATAGGTTTAGGTGCCTTCATCATACGCTTGGGGAAGATGTCCAACATTGGAGGAAGGAGAACAGCGATAGGTCCCGCCACGCCTCGAATACTCAGGAAGCACAGGGAAGTAGGGAAGAAAGAGGGAGTAAGAGAACCTCTTATCCTCAATCCCGTGAAACTAGCCAGGATGGAGAGAGAGAGGCTGGGAGGCATGAAGGAGTGTTTCACCACCCACCCCGAGAAGACGGAAAGGCATGGGACTTAGAGAGATGGGAACAGGGGAGGACTCCCTATAATTCACCAATACCTAAACGTAGATCTCGGAGCTGGGATGGGAGAGATGCGGATGGAGGAGCTAAATTGAGTGTCTTGAAAGCTGAAATAAAGGCAAAAAGGCTTGATGTTACCAGTTTAAAGTCAGATGTAGATGAGATAATAGATGGAACATTGCCTTTGGAGAGGATAGAATTGTATGAACAGGATGAGTTATTGTTCATGGCAAAGGATATTACTAGGAAAGCTAGAACGGTTCATGAAAAACTGACCGATTTGGCAGACAAGTATGCCGTGGATTTGTCTAGGACAAGGGCATTACAGAGTAACCACAGATTACAGTACGCAGACCAAGATCTAGATGAGAAGAGAACTACTGGATTAAAAACACACATAAGAGAGTTGGTAACAGGGATAAGAGTGTGGAGAGAACTGGATAAATGGGAGGAAAGGTGGTCGAAAAAGGGCACAGTTAGGCGAAGTACAAATGTGATGACCCCTGAGGGAAGGGTAATGCAGATGGAGGCATTCCCTTTGCGAGAAATATCAAATGGAAATTATGTACATGTGCCCTGGAGTAGAGGAGACTTAGCCGCATTTACCAACTCATTTCCGAAGTTGCGGGACAACCCAGTCGAGTGGTATAAGCAGGTAGAGAGGTTTGTTAAAATTTCGAAAGTATTATGGATAGATTTGAACACGTTGTTTGACATCGTGGTCCCATCTGATCTGTGGACCCCTTGTAAGACTAGTGTCGAATGGCCAAATGCTGAACCATTGAGAGATGTTCGAACTAATGGACCAGCTGAGATAGTCATGCGAAAGTATGAAAGGGTAATAGCATGGCTGAAAGATAAGGTACCACCACAGGATATAGATTGGGTAAAAATAGACCGAACAAGGCAGGAACCCAAGGAGACAGTTCACGAGTTTTATGAAAGATTATTGAAAACATTCAAGCAATACAGTGGACTAGATGTAATGGATCCCAAAGACATAGGGCAGTTCGTGTCAAAGTTTGTATTGGGGTTGAGACCTGATATTTGTTTGATGATACAGCAACATTTAATCTGTTGGCAGAACAAACCACTAGATGAGATTTTACGATATGCGAGGTACTGCAGTGACGAGATAGATTCTAAAGCCAAGAATCTAAAGGAGAAATTGATGGTGGTGCAAATGCAGTCCGCTGGGAAGGGTGGCCAGCAGAAGCAGGGGATGGGACGAAAACCAAATGGTCAAAACAAAGATAATGAAGAAGGGCAGAGACCTAGGATAGACTTTGCCACTTTAAAGAAAACGACCAAGTGTCATCTGTGTCACCAGGTGGGGCATTGGCGACGCGAGTGTCCCTTTAACCCTGAAAATGGAGAGCAAGAAGTAGAAGAGCAGGTCCAGGAAGACCCAGTGCAAAAAGTGACAGTCCCAAGCAGTAAGGTGGCCAAAGGGGGGACTTCGGCTCCACGGGCCCAATTCCCACAGCCACCGAAGATAGCAGCTGGAGGAAAGGTCTTTAAACAAATGCCTCTGTTTATCGAGGAAGAAAAATGTTATTACATTGATCCATTGACAGGACAACGGGTGAGCAGTGAAGAAGACTGTACCCTCGGGGCAGTTCTAGAAGTGGATCAGAGAGGGCCATTTGTTGAGGCAGAAGTGGCAGGGTGTCCCACTACGTTCTTAGTGGACACTGGGGCTACTCGTTCGACTCTGAGATCAGCGGTGGTTCCAGACTTGCCAATGTCAGGGGAAACAATTCAAGTGGTAGGAGTCGCAAATAAAAGAATGACTAGTCCCTTGACAGAACCAGTGTCTGTGAAAATTGGAAACCACATGAACGAACATCAGTTTGTGGTTTGTGACTCGAGTCCGGTATGTCTGTTAGGTAGGGATTTGTTATGCAAATTGAATTGCACCATATACTGCACCCCGCAAGGAGTGGAGGTACAGACTACCGACGATGATGCTACCTTTAAGGTGGCCAATTCAAAATTCTGTGTAGAACTATATCCTACTCTGACTGTAGAAGATCTTCCCCAAGATTTAAGAAATGCAGTGGCGTCAGAGGTGTGGGATTTCACAGGAGAAGATATAGGATTGATTAAGGGGGTAGAACCGGTAAAAATTCTGGTAAAACCAAATGTTGAGTTTCCAAGAACGCCTCAATACAAATTGTCCCAGGAAACGATTGCGGGAATAAAGCCTGTGATCGAGTCAATGATACAGCAGGGAATACTGAAGGAAATCGTGGGCAGTCCTTGTAACTCCCCGATTATGGGTTTGCAGAAACCTAGTGGGAAGTTTAGGATAGTTCAGGATTTACGAAAGATTAACAACATAGTCGTTTCATGTTGTCCCGTGGTACCGAATCCATCAGTAATATTGTTTCAAATACCATGTCAAGCAGAATGGTTCACAGTGATAGATCTTTGTCAGGCTTTCTTTTCAATCCCATTGGATGAAGAGAGCAGGTACCTTTTTGTGTTTAAAATGGAAGATCGCGTTCTAACATGGTGTCGAATCCCACAAGGATTCACAGACAGTCCATCCATCTTTAATCAGTTGTTGAAAAAGAATCTTGAGAATCTAGTACTGCCACAGAACTCGGTTCTGGTACAGTACATAGATGACCTACTTGTTGCGTCAGAAACAGAGGAAGCTTGTAAAGTAGATTCAATTGCCTTACTGAATCATTTAGCTGAAAATGGACATAAGGTATCTCCGAGCAAGTTACAGTATTGTCTGACAGAAGTACAGTATCTAGGGCACAGGTTAGAAAAAGGGAAACGTAAGGTGTCCCCAGAGAGGATTGAGGCGATAATGAAAATGAATGCGCCTACAACTCAGAGAGAGGTTAGAATGTTCCTAGGAATGGTGGGTTACTGCCGACAGTGGATAGTTAACTTTTCACTGAAAGCAAAGCCCTTACAGAAACTGACGCACAAGGAGGTGAGTGATCCGGTACCATGGGATGAAGAATGTCTGGTGGCGTTTTTACAGCTGAGGGACGATTTATGTCGTGCTCCGGCTCTGGGAATGCCAGATTATGAAAAGTCGTTTTCACTCTATTGCTGTGAGAGAGAGGGATGTGCTTTGTCAGTCTTGGCACAGACCCACGGTAATGCCCGTAGACCAGTTGCATATTTTTCGGCTACATTAGATCCAGTAGCCGCAGCGTTGCCCGGATGTCTCAAATCCGTTGCTGCAACGGGTGTCAGCATTGAAAGGAGCGAAAGTATTGTAATGGGACATCCAGTAGTGGTGTATGTACCGCATTCAGTTGAATTGTTAATGACCAGGACGAAGACGCAGCATCTGACCAATAGTAGGCTCACGCGTTATGAGCAAGTTATACTTGCCGCAGAAAACGTGACTCTCAGGAGATGCTCTGTCTTGAATCCTGCTACTTTGATGCCATTACCTACTGTAATAGAAGGCGAAGGATGTGAAGACCACGATTGCCTTGATGTGACTGAACTATGCACGAAACCCAGACCAGATATAGTGGATGAGCCATTGTCTGACCCCGATGAAATTTATTTTGTTGATGGCTCATGTTTAAGAGACGATACTGGTCGGTTAAGAGCAGCTTATGCTGTTTGTACCATTACTGGAGTGGTGGAAGCCGCTTGCCTGGAAGGAGTACATTCCGCACAGGTAGCAGAGATTATTGCCCTAACTCGTGCCTGCATAGCAGGAAATGGAAAGAGAGTCACCATCTACACGGACAGCCAATATGGTTTCGGTGTGGTTCATGATTTCGGGCAGTTGTGGTCTCAGAGGGGTTACATGACCTCCTCTGGTTCGCCCATTCGAAATGGAGAATTTGTGCGATTGCTGATAGAAGCATTACAAGGTCCTGTTGATATTGCAGTAGTGAAGTGTGTGGCTCATACTAAGAATACAGATTTTGTGTCACAAGGTAATAGATATGCTGATGAAGTCGCACGCTATTGTGCGGAACAAAGTTATTCTTTCTCAAAGGTGGAAATAGAAGGTGCAGAAGAAAAGACTGAATTAAGTATGATGTTAGAAACTGTAGACACTTGGGAGGATTTAAGAATAATGCAGGAGAACGCACCTGAAAAAGAGAAAAAGGCATGGGAAATAGCAGGCTGTGTGCGAAGTGAAATGGATTTTTGGGTTTCAGCAGATGGGAGAGCTGTGTTACCTGAAGAATTAGCTAATCCCATGGCGAGAGAAATACATGGTCCAGTACATCTAGGAAGGGATGCTATGATGAGAGTTTTTAGGCAGACTTGGTATTGCCCGAAATTCAGAATAGCAGCAGAATCAGTATGTAAGCGATGTGTTACCTGCCAACAACTGAACGTAGGCAAACGAACACCAGTCACACTGAGTCACATTGGGAGGTCAGGGGGGCCTTTCAATAGAATGCAACTAGATTTCATCGAAATGCCAAGAGTCAATCGCCTTCGGTATGTGTTGGTGATTGTATGCGTATTTTCCAGATGGGTTGAGGCATACCCTACACGTAGGTGCGATACACTCACAGTGGCAAAATTGTTGCTCAGGGAGTTGATACCGCGCTTCGGGGTGCCTGCCTCTTTGGAATCGGACAGAGGAAAACATTTTAACAGCGAAATAGTGAAGATGTTGTGCTCCACACTGAATATCGATCAAAAGCTGCATTGTAGTTATCGACCAGAAGCTTCAGGAATTGTGGAACAAGTGAATGGCACTTTGAAGAATAGATTGGCTAAAGTAGTGGCATCCACATCTTTGAGTTGGCCAGATGCTCTTCCATTGGTGCTCATGAGCATGCGCAGCACACCTGATAGGAGGACAGGTCTTTCTCCCCACGAGATCCTGATGGGGAGGGCCATGAGACTTCCTACAGTTCCAACTACTGCTCTATTGAATATTACAGATGATCTGATCTTGGATTATTGTAAAGGACTGTCTGACGCCATCCATTCTGTGTCCCTTCAGGTGCATGCGGCTGAAGTTCCAACAGCGAGGAACCTGTGTCATGACCTGAACCCAGGGGACTGGGTCCTGGTTAAAAAACACGTCCGGAAGAACTGCCTAGATGTTCGCTGGCGTGGGCCCTTTCAGGTAATCCTGATCACGAACACCGCGGTGAAGTGCGGGGGGCTGCCAAATTGGATCCATGCATCCCATACTAGAAGAGTTCCAGCACCTCTAGAAGGAACAGCTCCCATCCCAGACGAAAGCCCGGAAGTGGAAGAAGAGTCGCAAGAAGGGATTGAGGCAGCTGAGGAGGTGTCGGAAGAAGTTGGGAACGCATCGGATTCAGAAGAAGAGCGAAGGCAGGACGGCAGTGAGACAGAAGACGCAACTGAAGGAGAGAGCAGAAGTGAATACGACTCAGACTCAGATCCGTATCGGAGCGATCAAGAACCAAGTGGGAGGACAAGGAATAGGAGAATAAGGCTTGGAGCTGCCACTTGGCCAATAAGAAGAAGAAGGCTAAGTTTGAGGTCGGCCCAAGAAGAAACGCTTACTCCTATATCCGAAGACTCAGATCCAGAAGAAGATATCCAGGATCAAGCCGAGGAGGGTCTTAGAAGATCAAGTAGAGTGCGAGTGCCTAGCAGAAGATACTCTACTCCCGACTGGACCTACCTTGTTGCAGATGTCTGGGAGACACAGAACAGGGAGGATCAGGGAAGTGGAACTGATCAGAACTGACCCGATCATCACAGTGCAAATAAAGTTTCTACTGCCAGGAGCGGAGACCGAAAGGTTGCTGACACTCAACATCGTTCATCCTGCTCTCCTGAGTGGAATAAGAAAATTGCTTTTAGAGACAGTTGAGTTTCCAGTTTGCTGTTCACGATATCCAATATTGGAGGGAACTCTTCTTCGTTTGGAAATGCTTGAACGAGTAGTAGAATTGCTAGGAGTGCTTATTGTTGTGGACTAAAACCATACTACGAATGTCTTCAAAGGGGTGCAGATCTGGAAAAGTGAAGAAAGTGATCTTGATTAGAACGGACCCCTTTGTAATTGTGGATATAGAACTGATAGTACCAGGATTGGAAATTGAAAAAACGCTAACTCTCAATTTCGTCCGTCCACTTGTCTTGAGCGAAATAAGGAGAATAATCCTAGAAAAGGTTGACTTTCCATGGTGTGGTACGAATTGTCCAGAACCTGAGGGAATGATACTTCGGATGGACATTTATGAAGAAGTGGTGTTACTCCTTGAGTCATACATAACTTCAGACGAAAATAAGACTTTTGAAAAGAAATTGTAAAATTGTTGCAAGATAACCTAGCGCCGAGTGGAAGAAGAAAAGTGATAGGGGTTTCATTTTAGTGGATGGAGAAGGGCTAGGGTTGTCTATTTTCTACTGGACTTTGAACTGTTTTGCGGAAACAAATTGTCAAGCTTCCAAGTGTTTCAAGAAAGACATTGCAAGAGAGAAAGACTTTGTTTGAAAAGAAGAGGAAGTGAATGCTAGAAGAAAGAAAACTACACTGTTTGAAAACATGGAGGCTGGCAACCCGAACCGCAGGGCAAAATGTATAGCTGTTACATTTTTAGGAGTAGTGGTTTCTCTTATAATTTTAGTGGTAACTGTTTCATTCCTAGCGGGACACGAAGGGGATGGAACCACAGTTAAGGAGGATAGGGGAGTGTCAACACCGAGAACTACCATTATTAAGGAAAAGGGAAACATCAATGAGAAAGACAAAGCGTTGTTAGATGCAGAAGTAAAAAGGTTACACATGGATGAATCACAGGGGAATTACAAGTCAAATGCTTATGCTAAGTTGCTTTATGAATATGTTGATGCCATGGAGGTAAAGGACTGCTATGTATGTATGCAGTTACCAATTTCGGTGGAGGAGGGTATCAAATACCATCATCTCCCGTTGACATATGGAATAACGTGCAGTTTATTGTTAAGTATGTTTTATGGGCGAGACGGATTTGAGTATTACTTCTCGAATTTCGACTCGACATTGCCAGAGGTTCCGAATTTCAAGCATTTGAACAAATGGGACTACTACAAAAGCGAAGACAGGTTACACAAATGGTTTATTCCATGGAAAACGTTAGATACTTCACATGCTCGAAGAAACAATCTGACTTGTCAAATATCAGAGGTTGAGAAAAAGTTTATAGCTCAGGTAGATACTAGATACAGAAAGCAGAAGGCATTGAAGGCATCAGGACAAGGAGAAACAGATTGGACCAAGGAAGAAAGGGCACAACAACGAAAAGGTAGTATTGGTCCAATTGCTTTGGATAAGGATAAACGGGGAAAACTGTGCATTCACAGGAGTTACTCATATTATGAAAACTTTTATGTAGGTCAAGTCCATTGTGAACATGCCTTTCAATTGGAGTATTACTCTAAGAACTTTATGAAAGGGATGCAAGCAATACCAAATGTATATTTTGTATGTGGAAGATATGCCTATGTGAAGTTACCAGATAATTGGTACGGCTCATGCTATCTGGCTGTTGTCTTCCCTAAAATATACCATGTTGAGAATTTAGACACGCCTAAGAAAGAAATATCAACTAGATGGAAGCGAGGGCTGGGTGCAGCAGAAGTAATCGGAGATGTAATAGGTGCTGCATTCCCTTTCTTAGGATTGATAATGAATGACATTAAGATCAGGAGGTTAGCTACAGTCGTAGATAGACTGTCTGCCAGTACTGCAAGATCCTTGATGCTGATAGAAGGGGAGATGCAATCGATTAGGGCAATGGTTCTTCAGAACCGACTTGCTTTAGATGTTCTGTTAGCAAAAGAGGGAGGAGTCTGTAGGGCCTTGAAGGTCCAGGAATGTTGTACTTACATTCCAGACAATTCAAAGCCTCTAGAGAAGTATATACAAAACATCACTGCCATACACTACGAAATTGAGGACCTGGCAAAGGTAAATGTGTGGGAAAAAGTAGGCCATGGAATGGGTAAAGTTGGAAGTTGGTTTGCCAACTTAGGAAAGGGTATCGTTTGGTACATATTGAAACCCATCATCATAGTAGTGATTTGTGTAATCACTTTGTGGGGATTGGTGCGTTTGTATCAATGGTATAGAGCAAATAGGTTACAGAGAGCTATGAAGAAACAGGAAGAAGAGTTGACGGCGATGCAGGACACCCAATACAAAAGTCTGAAAGCATTAGAGAGTATGAAAAGAAGTGGTACTGTCCTGACTTCACTTTAAAGGTTCTACATTTTTAGTGTCATGGTGATGATGACCCCTAAAGGTCATCAAAGGGGGGACTGAGAGAGCACAAGTTTGGAAAAAATGTATAAGTACGCCATATTTACAAGCACGTAGTTAGTTAACATGTACTTTGCACCAGAGTGTTTATATTTAGAAGTGAAATACACAGAGTGTCTTATATTTAGAAGTGAAATACACAGAGTGTCTTATATTCAGTGGTGAAATGCATAGAATGTTTAAGTAGAGTAACAATAATCATAAGTGAGACTAATGTAGAAATGTTTGGGATGAATATGAAAACCTCATGTTCTCATGTTAAAGGAATAATGTAAGAGTTGAATGTAACTCTAAAACCAGTATTTTGTGTAGGCCTCATGGCAATTCACAAGCAAATCTAAACGTGCTGCTAAAATAATGTGAGACAAGGTTGACATGGTTCTTTCAAAATGTACTATTGAACTTAGGGTTAAAAGTATATGCTTTATAGATGTGTTATTTTAGAAACGTATGCTAGTTAAGAATGTTTGCTGTTTAAATCAAGTTAACGTTTTAAGAGTGCAGGAACCTGCTGCATGTAAATCAAGTAGGCCAGAGCCGATAATGTCATGTAATTCAAATCGTCATGTGCTCGTTAGAGGAGAGGTCGTGAGGTGTCCAGTATGAAGCTCTGAGAGTGTTTTATGGCCTAAGATATGGTGAAGTCTGGAATTTGAGGCCCACTGCAGGAAGAGCTGTATGCAGGTGCGAGGGTCCTAATCAGCTCGAATGAAAGGAACTTTGTTCAGTGGCGCCTTGCGCAGGCCTGTAGGAGTTTCCAGGAATTTCAGGGGGTATCAGCGCACTGAAGAAGAAGCCCGGGAACCAAGGTCAACTTTAACGAGGGTCTTCAAGAGTACCATCATGGAGTTTGCCGCGGAAAGATGTACCACGTGAGGGGCGTCCCAAGGGGCGTTTCTATTGGAAATGTGATTTGGTATTAGGGAAAGTGACCCGGGAGGAGAGCAGAGCAGATGATTTTGGGAGCCTAAGGAAGCGGATGGGTAGGCAGATAGGCTGATCAGGAGAGACCCATTATCAGAGAAGAGACAAAGAGAAGTGCGTGATCTTCTTAGGAAGTCACCACGGCTGACACCTAGAGGGTTAAGATCTTGTTAAGTAGGGATGTCATTTAGTATAGTGTAGGGACAGACTAACTTAAATTTTCTTTTCTGTAATGACTTTGAGGTTGCAACTTGTATCCATTTTAGCAACCCTGATGGTATTCGAACTTGTACTTATTATTTTGTTCTTCAGACTCAGACTATTCAAGAAGTTCATGTTTATAGTGATTCCGATATACCTGTTGAATCTCATCTTGAGAAGTTTGTATCTTCAGTTATCTTTGACTTTATATTAAATCTTTAAAACTTAATTTTGGTCAGTGGTCATTTAGAGTGGTGTAAGTTCTTAAATTGATTGTTTACCTCGAGATTACCTTTTACTCAAGACAGGTACCAACGATTCAGTCGACAGGAAGAAGGGATTTGGCAAGATAATTAGTAACCAGTAATCCCGCGTTAGCAACGTCATGAAACTCCGGGTTGACTCCTTACCATGTACAGTAGGGGGTACTTTATTCCTTAGAACACATGGTCACAGCCTAACCCTTTCCACAAACCAATTATGTGAGTTGTATGATAGAAGCACAAATGGTTTTCCCACATGTGCCTCTACCACGCAGCCCAACCACGAATGCGTCTTAACCAAGCACTCCTCTACCGCGCATGGTTTTACCATGACATTTTGTGTATAGGCATGAATGGTGAAAGAATATGTATGGCTAAGGTCGCCACTACCCTGCCTCCCCCGCCACTCCCCCACACCTGCCCCCATGCAGGTACTTTAACAATCCCAACCCCTTCCACTGCCATAAAACCTACTCCGACCCCCCAACACTAAAAACTACCCCAACTACCCATTCTCCCCCCCCCCATTGCCCTAGGGCCTAAAACCATACACTGACCGACCCCCCTGCCCCCGCCATCCCTTAAACTACCCAACCCCTTCCACTGCCCTAAAACCTACCCCAACTCCCACCCTAAAAACTAACCCAACTACTCATTCCCCTCCCATTGCCCTAAGGCCTAAAACCCTGCAGCCTAATTTACACTAGCCTGACCACACCCCATGTCCCGCTGCACAGTCCCTTAAACTACCTCGACCCCTCCCACTGCCCTAAAGCCTACCCGACCTCCCTCAAGCCCTTAAAAAAAACAGCCCCACTTACCTCGCTGCGGCGTCTTCCTGCTTCCGTCTTCCTGCAGCTACACCGTGCACTGCCTTAACCATGCATATACGTGGTTAAGGTAAATGCATGGATAAGGCATGCATGGTAGAGCTTGCGTAGTTGGAACGAGTGTGTGTTAGACCGCGGTGTTCTGATTGTTTCCCACTTATGTGTGATGCACTATTTATATGAAAGAGATATGATGTTCCTAAACATGGAGAATACAATTAGAATCTCTAGTAGAAAACTAAACAAAGCAAAAAGCAGTTCGCTGTTCCAAAAACGAAAGACTTTAGATTCCAAAAATGTTACCTCCAAATGTGTAAAAACAATCAGAGATTATACCTTTCCTATATTTACCTGAAGGGTGGTGTCAGAACTCAATTGTAATAGGTTACTAGATTTCAGCGGCTAGTCTTTGCTTTATGCAGCCGACTAGGAATGTCATAATTCATCTGTAATATGGAAATTAGAGACAGAATGAATGAATGAACACATTTTATTACAATTAATCAAAACCAAACAAATTAAAAAAAAATTAAAAAGAGCCAGAATATAAATTTAAAATGTCATCCAAGAATAAAAGATGCAAGAGATATAAAAAAGAGAAGCAGATGCTGAGTGGAATCCCAAAGTAAAATCAGAAAGCTTTTTAGAAAACAGCCTGTAAAAACTTGTCATACTGGCAGAGTCCAGAAATATCCTGTAATTCAATGCCTAGCAGCATAGTTGCAGGTTGTTAAACTGTTCAGAAGCATAATCTGTTTTATATAAATTTTTCGATCACTACTAACCTCTGGACAACAGCATAAAAGCTGATTAAAATATTTACATTGGTATGCACACAGCCTGCATTCGGGGGTAGAAGCTGCTTCAGAGGACCATGATGCTCTATACTCTGTAATAGTAAATAACATGACCCTCATGCGCACTATCTTCTGCCCTATTAGCTTGATAATGTTTGCGTATAGATAGTACAAGGCATTGAGGGGTCTATTTACTAAGGCCTTGTGTGCATCACAAAAGTGATGCTAAATCTTTTTTATTAATTTCCTTTGTTTAACTTGTTTAGCGCTTAAAAAATATATGTAGCCATGCCCCTTCCCATCTACCTGACAGCGGAAGCACTTATTCCCTGCTTCTGGATATTTTTTATTAAGTGCTTTAGATGTATAGTATGCCATCCACCGAGACAAAAAGGCCATTCTTTTAAAATTGGCATCTCTTAAAGCCTTACTTGATAACTGAGATATGTCCTGCCACTCTCGACTTGAAAAGGTATATTGAGTTTCCCGGGTTACTTTTTCTGAGAATTTCTCGACCAACGAAGATTCTCTTTGGTTGCATAAAAGACGGAACCAATTACCCACCCCTCTTACCTTTGCTCCAAATAGAGCGATCATCAGCTTGGTCGGAGCGCCACTAGATGAAAGATCATATCTGTTTAGAAAGTATATAATCTGTAAATATGCAAAGAATCCAGGCTTACTCCAGTCACCGCATCTGTTCTGAACCTCTTGCCATGTAATTACTCTGTTCTTTATTAAAAAGGGCCCCACCTCATCTAGTCCACATTCCCTCCAGTGTCTAAGGTGACTAGATTGGATTTGAAGACCCAAACTTTTACATTCACCTAATTTTAGATAATAGAACCCAGAAGAGCCAGCTTGCTTAAAAAAGGACTGTATTCTAAAGGAATATTCCCGCAGAGTCTTATATCTAGCCCTCTTGGGGAGTTTGGATGTTTTTAAAAATATCGAAATCGGTGAACCGGTCTCCTGTACCATTTTATCCATAAAAAAGTTGTCTAATAAGCCATTTGAATCCAGCAAATGAGCTGTTAGATCTAAAATAGCCACTTCATAATATGTACGAATTTGCAGTAATGCTAACCTGCCCTGATTGATATCCAGTTGTTGCACCAAGAGTTTAACCCTGGGTGCCTTCTTACTCCAGACAAAGGGAGAATGGACATTTTGATGAGAGCCACACGGCTTATCAGAGTTAGTGGTATAAGCGACCAGTTATCCAGCAATTTTTTAATTGTACCCCGCATGGCTTCATAGTTTAATTTGTATAGCTGCCCTTATTGATTAGAGATATATATCCCCAAATATCGGATTGGATCCGAATTAAAGGCTTGACGTTTAGGATTTGCAGGAAGAAAATCGCTATCAGTATTTAAAGTTAAAATCTCTGTTTTATTTTAATTTATTTTATAACCCCCAATCAATTCAAATTGACTAAATTTTGTTAAAACCAGGTCTAAATTCTGGCTCTCAGGACAGAGATATAAAATAATGTCATCCACGAACAGCTTTAATTTTGCCATACCCGGAATTGGAGCTCTAATTGGCACATTGTCGAGGAGTTTATTAGCCAAGGGTTCAATTAAAAAAAGTAAATAATACGGGTGAAAGCGGACACCCTTATCTGGTGCCCCGGTTTATATTTACTTTCCCTGCTTGGTTTGCATTTATCACCACCTGAGCCTGTGGCCCCGTGTAAATATTCCAGAGCATTTTTATGACCTCGAAGGGGACACCAAACTTACCCAGACCATGGAAAAGAGTGTCCCATTTAACCAGGTCAAACGCTTTTTCGGCGTGTACCATCATGATGAGCGCCGGAGTACAGAGAAAGTTGAGGGCCTGTATTAAAAACCTTGTATTCGAAGACATCAACCTCCCGGCGATGAACCCAGACTGGTCTATGTGGATCACTTCCTGTGCTATAGGGGTAAAACGCTGAGCACAAATTTATAGGAATTGATGCCCTTAGGATTCTTACCCTTTTTCACAAAGCTAACAATAATGGCCTCTTTAAATATTGAGGAGACAGGGCCACCTGTCTTTATATAATTAAAAATCTTTGTCAAGAAGGGGCTCAATTCCTTAGTGAATGCCTTATAAAATTCTATAGGCAACCCATCGCTTCCACAGGCTTTCGCCCCGCGATTGAATTCAAGGCTGCCAAAATTTCAGCACCTGATATATCAACTTGAATCTGTTTCACAAGGAAATTGAATAAACTCTGGAGATTTACACTCTCAAAATAATGCTGTATTGAGTCTTGCCTGACCGCATATTTAGTCGTGTAGAGCTGTTGATAATGCTCCATGAATACTTGGGCAAACCTATCCTTATTCATCATCGTGACTCTGGTCGTGAGATCTATGACCTCTGTAATTAAGGCCGCTGCCTGTCTAGTCTTGGTTGACCAGGCTAACAATTTGCCAACCATTTTACTTTTTTCATATACTCGTTGTTGAAAAATCCAGGAGCTATTGATTTCTTCTATTAAAAAAAATCTCTTAACGCCTTTTTAGCCTTTTAAAGCTGATTCACTGCTAACCCATCTCTCCATAGGGGGACCTTTCTCTGAATCACGGCTCTATCGACTGCCTGCTGGGGTTCGGCTAATTTGATACATCGTATTTTGGACTGAGCAGCCAAAAAGGTGATCATTTGCCCACGCACGGCCGCCTTCAAACCCCAACATAATGAGAACGGTTCCGCCGTCCCCTCTTTGACCATGAAATAATCCTGAATCCACTCTCTTAAACCTGTTACCCATTGGTGATCTAGGAGAAGGAGACGATCCATCTGCCACTTGGTTCTCGTCCTCTTTCCCTCTTCGATTTCTAGATCTAACTTAATAAAGGAGTGGTCTGAAAATTAGTTAGCCCCAGTTTCTGCATCTACATAATTCAGGGAACGAGATGTAAAGAAAAAATCAATAGGAGATGCTGTCTGAAATTGACAGGGTAGCATGTATAATCACAAGCTACCTGATTGGCTTTACGTCATGGATCAATTAGCTGGTGATCGTGTATTATAGCACACAGGACTTTTTTTGTCTTTGGCTTTAGTTGCTTCTTATTTTTGTTGGTAGTGACTTTTATCAGGTCTTGGATGTAGTCCCATCCAAAAATGATCTGTCCAGAAGCCCCCTGAGCAGATCATTAACCACTTGGATGCTACGGTCCCTGATATTCTTCCATGTAATTTCCATTGAAATCATCAAAACTGAGGGGTTATCCATGATTGGGCCATAATAGTTAACAAAATTCAATGTAGTACCATTTAATTTTGCCATAACCCATAACCATCTCCTAAGGATCCCTCAGAACATGAACAAACTCCCACGCCAAACTTCTACAGAAGTAAATAACTACTCCTCTCATTGCCAGCCCAGGTGACTTGAAAAAACCATTCGAAAAAACTCTTAGGAGAAAGAGCTTAGGTGAGTTTGTTTTAAGGTGAGTTTCTTGGAGAAAGAGATTTTGAGGCATTAAGGAGTCCAGCCATCTTAATAGCCCTTCAAATTTTTGTTTGTTTAGCAGACCATTAACATTTACCAACATGATACGACATTTACTAACCCTTTCTATGATTTATATAGCAACCATGATCATTCGAGTTCAAAACCCTGTTTTCCTCTTCCTTATCCCATTTGCTGCTGCTCTTTTTACTGCAATATAACCCCCACAACCTCCCTTACCCCCACTCAACTCCCCCAAGAGATGTGCGAAACCCTGCAGGCCCCATTTCGCCCGCCTACTTTGCTCTGGGGTGCCCTGGTGCTGCACCCTGGGTGAACCTCCCCCCAGGCCAGTAGACCGTTAACATCAAACTATGTACATTTTCATTTTGAGGAAGAAATCTCTCCCAGCAAACCCTGGGCTTCCTCTATATTGGAGATCATATGGATTTTTCCTCTCACAAGGACTCATAGCTTGGATTGCTGGGCTATTGAAGCCTGCGCCGCTTGAGCTTTAAAAAATATATAGTTTCACAAACTCTTTGCACCTGTGTGCAGCTACCTCCGACATATCGGCAAATATCCGACAGCTAGAGACCTCCTTGATTGGAAATTGCCTTTGCTGTATTGCCTTAGCTAAAATCTTCTCTTTAATACGATAGTCAGCAAAGTATGTGGAATCTTTGAATTAGGCAGAGGGTGTGAGAGGACTTGATGTGCCCTTGTTATGGTAAGGCCTCCAGTACATTCGGGCAAGACCTTCTGCTTGATGAATGACTCAGCCCATTGAAGAGTTTCAGACCCCTCACTCCCCTCGGGTACCTCAACTATACGTAGGTTTGAACATCGAGAGTGGTTCTCAAGTTTCTTGAGTTTATCTCTAGGATGATTTTATCTTTTGATGCCTCATTTACTCTCAGGAGCACAGTGTTCATTTGATCCTCCAAAAGAGCGATCCTTGATTCAGATTCTTGAATTCTAGCTGGAAAGCAAGCCACCACCTCCTCGATTATCCCAAGAAGTTGGTGGAGGGAGGCTATCTCATTCTCTTGGGATTTCTTAATTTCTCTTATTTCCTCCAAGATAAGATTCAGCATGGTCTTTATATCCTTCTATCGATGATTTGGACTCACCCTGTTGTGATTTTCCATCTTGCTTCTGGTTCCCAGCTAGCTGGTCTAAAAATTCCGAACCGCCTTTTCTAGGCGTCTGGGGCTGTTTCTGTACTTCCGGCTGCTGCTGAACTATGATATCTTCCGGATGTAACTGAACCGACGCATGACTCTGTGGCGTTGATGGTATAGTCTGACCTTGAAAAAGTTGACCAGACATTTGTGATACCAGAGCGACTAGATAAGGTGCCTGCACCAGCGCCTGAGCCTGTGGAAATGATGATAAAGTCTGTTCTTGGGGCTGCAACTTCATCAGGGGGCTCCTTAGGGTGAGTGGGATTTTCTCTGACTCTCTCTCTCTTCGGCAACAGCTCCAGGTCGAGAGAGCATTTGCGTGTTTTTCAGGGGACTAGTTGGCACACCCTCTAGGCCTCCTCTACAGGTCGCTGCAATTTTGCCATGGATTTGGACAGAACCGGAAGAGCTGGTTTTGTTTTGGAGAAGAACGAAAAGTCTTTGGAGTTTTCCATCTCATCCTTACTTGCCCCTGCAGTAGACTCGGCTACCTGTTTCTTCTCCAAACTGGTTGAATCGTCATTTTTTATGTGTCCAAGGCTTGGGCTATTTTGGGACAAGATTCTTTGGGCCATAAGCCTGGCGATCCAGAAGAGGTTAGATCCAGAGGCAGAGGCAGCCCTCTTCGGCATTACCAGATCTAGGGTAAACCTGACAATGACAAAAGCGGAGGAGACGTTTTTACCTATTTCCTCTCTTGTTGCTCGCTCCTCAATACTTCGGAATTGGAGGTCGGCGGAGCACCTTCCTATTTGAGGTGGCTAAATAAGATGAAAGGAACCAGGAAATTCGAAGAAGCATATGCGATGCGAGTGGGTGCCATAAATACGTTCACAGCGGTTTTGAAATATTTAGTGAATATCTAAACTACGAAGGAATAGAAGCCTTCGCTACATCCCAAAGCCACACTATTGAAATTTTAAAAACATATATATTGTTTATTGCTGGAAACACTCAAAAGTAACACAAAGCAGCGTTTTGCCCTGCTTTTCATTACTTAGTACCAAGGAGGCGTGGCATGGGTGGTGCATGGGTATTCCTATGCAACCACCCAAGGTTTCTGATGCTAAACCCTATTTACTTAAAAAAGTAGACAGGGTTTAGCATGAGAAAATAGCACCCATTTGAAATAGGAGCTATGAAGTAAAAATACATTCATTTCTCCTTCCGTTTCTGACTTTTTATGTGTGCTGCCCTGTGAGGCACACATACAAAGTGGTAAAACGTTTACAGTTAGTGTAAGCATAGTATTTTTTACTGGAAGGCAATCCTTCCAGTACAAAACCTATGCTAGACTCACGCCGACACCCTTGCAATATGGTGCAAAGGTGTGTGCGTGGCATACAGCAACTAATTTCAACGCTGGTGCTAGGGAGAGGGGAGGAGGGTGCCATATTCCTGTAAATATGACGCTCTCCTAACGGGCAACACTGCACAGCTTTATTGTCTGGAGCGTTGCGTGAGATTTTAGTAAATATACACCTGATGTGTTATATGATTCCAAAATTAATGTCGCAAATTTGTTTAGGGCAAACTCAATAGTGCAGGATTCAGGGACAGTTTTGCTGATTTGTTATTCCATATGACCAATTTCTAAAGACTCAATTTCTTCGTATAGATAGATCGACGAGGGGTTACAAGTTTTTTCTCTATCCAACAATAGGCCAAGGGCCAGATGTATGACCAAGAAAATAGCGCCTCGCAAATAGCGAGGTTTTTGTGACCCTCAATTTGTGAGGTGCTATTTTCTATGTACAACAGTGTATTTCACACTGTTTGCAATTCCCAATGGGGTCGCAAATTGAGCCTCTCGCAATTTGCGAGCCCATTGGGAATGGCAGGCCCTCCCAGGTATGGTGGCCTGCTGGGCTTAGCAGACCACCATGTCTGGGACTGCTTTTAAATAAAGCTGTTTTTTTTAATGCAGCCCGTATTCCTTAAAGGAAAACGGGGTGCATTTTAAAAAAATGAAACGTTTTTTGTTTCATTTTTTAAGGGCAGATAGTGGTTCCTGGGACCACTGCCTATTCTTAAAAAATAGTTTCCCCTGCATTTTCAAAGGGGAAGGGGTCCCCTGGGGAAAGGACCCCTTCCCTTTAGAGAGTGCATTACCACCCTCTTGAGGAGGGTGGTAATTTGCAAGTGTTTTGTACCTGCAGTTGTGGACGCAAACCATTCATACATGGGCTTGCGCTCGTTATCTGAAGGGAACGCTCCTTCCTAACAGCGACTCGCAAAAGACAACTTTTCGACTCGCAATTTTTTGCGACTCGCAAAATAGGATTCGTACATGGCCCATGCTGTTTTTGCATGCGCAAAGGGGTTCGCAAACCCCTTTTGCTGATTTGTTATTCCATTTGACCAATTTCTAAAGACTCAATTTCTTCATATAGATAGATCGAAGAGATAGATAGATCAAATATATACTTCAAGCTGCCAGGCTTTGCGCAAATGGCCTGGTGGCAGTATTGTACAAAGTCAGCTTTGCACTGAAAGGTCCTTTCTCAAGAGGACTAGTTCCAGGAGTAGCTGAGCCCTAGAAGTGCTACTTGGCAAATAAAATCATTTTAGAGAAGCTCTTTTGTACAGAAATTGCACGGTCACATGTTATCATATTAAGATAAACACTTCAAAAACCAGCCTTGGGGTCCATATGTTTTTTGCAGTATAATTCATTTCTTCTGGATTTATCTCGGGAGATTAATCTCGTAATAATTTATTTTGTGTCCCGATTATGTCTACCTGTTATGGAAATTAAAATCAAATGAACTATCTCATTTTTAGCCTATGGTAATTTAGTTTTTTTCATCTGTAGATGGCAGTGTTATGGCATGTACAATATTTTTTTTTACGTTTAACTATTGTTATATGTTGTATTGTTTTGTATTTTTTGGGGGGGTTGCTCTGGGCGTACATGAATAGTTTGAACAAGGATAAGAGGAAGAAGACGGTAATGCAGATTCCTGCAGCCCTCGGGAAAAACATCTTAAGCAAATATATGTTGTAAAAAAAAAGCGAAGCTATGATTGAGCTGCCCTTAAATTATAACCCAGATTGCACCACGAAATGTGCCCCAGCCAGGTAGTGACTCTAATTATGGGATGCAGGTTAAATGGCACCCCAGGGCCGGGTGGCACACCAGCTGCTGGCTTCAGGGAAGATCCTGTTTACTTGGCAAGGTATGGTTTTCGCTCTTTGCATACCGCCCCAGTCCTTACAGAGCTCCGAACTACACGCAATTTTTTAAATAAAGGAGCGACGTCGAATCCCTTCAATTATCGCCTCATACGGGACTCATTTGTAAAAGAATAAGTGCTGGTGCCCAGGTGGCAGTGGACTGTCGGGGGTACCGAATGCCAATGCTGATTCCAGCTCATCCCTCTCCCATCCAACACAAGACATTCCCTGCCCTTTACCTCGCTCGTTCAAATGATCTTTAACCCTTGCATTCTTTCATTATCACTTCTCTTCCTTTTTATTCTAGCTTTTGCGTTTTTCTTGCTCTTGCTCTGGACCAAGGTCTGATGAGGAAATACCAGTGCCAGCCCTTAACATAGGTTCCTGTTAGCCCCACCCAGTGCTTTAAAGGGCAGGTACTGTCAGGCGCTGGGTACCTGCTCTTCTTTATTTGGAGAAGGGGAGTACCTGCATTTCTCAGCAGAAGGGGCAATACTTTTAATTAGAGAGTACTATGGTAGAGGATACGTGGCCTGCACTTCTATTTGTACTATTTGAAGCACTGGCCTCACCTGCAACCATGAGCTCGAAGTAAGCACTGGACTCACAGTAACCCTGCAGAACACAGAGGCAAATGGTAATCCAAGGGGCAGGTGGAAGTGTTTTCGGGTTGGTTGCAAATAAACAAGTATGGCTTGCTTCATGCGGGATTACCATTGGGTTGTCCCACCCTTGACAATAGGCATGCTCTCTCAGTTTTCGTGTACTGCACAATACATTCTACCAAATTTCACCTGGATGCTTGTTTCAGAGATTTCCAGGCCCATTTTGAAGTAGTCAATGAATTTCTGTTTTGGTCCAAGTTACCCCTTTATTAGAAAGACCAATGTGAGGCGAGGTAGCCTCATGGCCTAAGCTGCCAACTTTCCAACTCGAGAACCAGGTTCAAGTCTGAGCCTCAGCTTAACATCCTTTGTTTAAAAACAAAACACGCAGGGGTTTATTTACAAGCTGTTCGCGCCAAAGGGCGCGTCACTTTTAATATGGAAAAAAGTGACACACAGGCTGCACCAGGGGGTAAATAAGCCCCTCAAATTCCTTGTGCCTGAAAGAAATAGGTAATGTATCTAGTGTTCATGTCAAGCAATCTAAGGTCCTTGGGCCAAGTTTACCCTATTTGGACCTGGGCAAAAAATCATGCATGGCCTATATTCTACACGAATTACGCTTGATCAGAACAAAACCTTTCCTTGCAAAATCAACATAAATCAGGGATTGAAATAATGGTGCGTGTTGGCACTCTTGCCATTTGATTTATGCTTAGCAGACATTGGCCCTTTAACGAACAAAGTGAATAGTAATTGCATCAGAGTAGGGGGCAATGAGCTCGTGACCCTACAACATGCCGACTATGCCATAATTTTCATTAGAACACAGGAGAGCCCCAAAGGCTATTCAATGCCATGGAGGTATACTGCAAAGTTTACAAGTTGGGGTTGAACGGTGAAAAATGTGGGTGCAAGCTAAACAAGGCTGGTCATTCGCACTTTGGGAGCAAAAAATGGAATGTGATTGAAAATTGAAAATATTTGGGAGGTTAGGTCAAGGAGCTGGGAGGTCAGCAATGGCTTCACTCAAATCATGAGAATTAACTCACATAATGGGTCATAAGCGCAAGCTGCTTTTACCTACATGATCGACTCTTAGGCAGTCCACTCACTATATATATTTAATTCAACATCAAAATGTATTCACAGGAACCAAAAACCCTCTCAAAGGGTCGGTCCGAATGAAATTTTACACACAAAAGTGAGGCATCTCTGACAAAGTTTCACAAAACTGTCACTGCTGATTCCCGCTTTAGGAACGAGTGGTCCGAATCTAGGGGCCTATTAGGATGGCGGACGGACCTGTGTCCGTCCGCCACCCCCGAGGTGGAGGGAACGTCCGCAGGGGCTGCGGCGTTCCCTCCAGTGCAATTAGGATGTGACCGCCACCCTGGTGGTCACATCCTCTATATTTAACATTGCGGCGGTTGCTGCTTTAAGCAGCACCCATCGCAATGTTAAATATGCATGCTTTGCATTTGCATGCACAAAGCAGCAGGCACCGCGCGGTGCCTGCCGCTTTGTGCATGCAAATGCAGGGGATGGTACTCCCCATGTGCACCCCCCACCCCCCCTTCGCCCTGGGGGCCCGCAACGGGCCACCAAAGAAAATACCGTATGCCTTTCCACGGCGGAAAAGCCGCCGCAGAAAGGCATGTGTTGTGCCCCATCCTAATATGGCTGGCGGTGTCTGATAGACACCGCCACCATATTAGAGCTTTTCCGCCGCGGTCGGAAGGTGACCGCGGCGGAAAAGCGGCGGACGGTCATGCCGTCCACTGATGACCCCCCAGCCATCCTAATCTGGCAAGGGGTCTTTGGAGGCACCGCAGCAGTGAATCCGCATCCTCCGGGCCGGCGGTGGCTTTTGCCGGCCCGTAGGATGCGGATTCAGCGCGATCCTAATCGGCCCCGTAGTGAGATGTGGTGTCCGTGACAAGGAACCCTTCGTGCAGGAGTTGATCCTCCGCTTATTGAACAACGTGATGAGTGGACTATTGATTGTTTCTTGAGCCACTGGAATGCAGCAGTTTAAAGGATCCATAGTGGCTACATTAGCCCGGTGGCAGCAGGACTTTCCCGGCTAGCCTCGTTGTAGGAGAGAGCCTACATTCAGGTAAGAAATATTATCCCCCTGTCCTGATGAAGCCGAAAGGATTCAGCGGCTGAAACGTGACCGCGCCTGCGTCGACATTTTCAGAGGAGTCCCATCATTTTGAGTTGTTCTGAACCAAGGAAAGCGCCCTACTAATAATTTTGATGTGTTATCCCTTAGGCGTAAATAGGGACATACCTTGTTCTTTACTGTGCTAAATTAAGAGTGTATACACTGATTGTTTTGTTCTCAGTAGGGGAAGTACTTACTTTTCTTTGTATATTATATTTGTATGTTTTATACATGTTGTATATGTTGTATATAGTGTATATTTGTTGTGTATCATATATATGAATATGATTTTGTAATGAATGTGTATATTTTGTATATATGAGGTTATATGTATTTTTGTTTTGATCAAATTGTGTTTTGCCCCATCATCTGACACGCATATAAGTTTGAATTGTGGAAATTACGTTGCTATAAAGAAGAATTGGGACATCAGGGTAATTAATTGTACTCTGTATGAAAATAAATGTTTGATTGGTCCCTCTATACCTTCTTTCTTTGGAAATACATTGTTGATGTTCTTTTGCTCAGGTATATGAGGGTTATTTGGGCAAGACCCCTACTTTTGTATGTACCTGATTCCCCATCCTTGTCAACAAACTCCATCCATGACAAGTGTCCTTACCAGGCTGTTCTCCGGACACAGCCTTTGTATAAAGTGAGTCTTTTCACACCAAGTTTGTTTCCATTCTGGAGCACCCATAAAAGAGGCATAAAGATGTGTGAGCTTTCTGCACCTGGCTGTCATCGGCTCAACTGAAGGAGTTATCAGGGTAAAACAAAAGGGCAGGCCTCACCTGAAGACTGCCTTACCTGTCGCAACAGAGTTTGCAGTCCCACCACTCGCCCTACCATCCTCCAAATGGCAGTATTCAGTAAGACTAGTAAACAGGCCCTTGCTAACCAAAAGGTATCTTACAATATCTAAAGAAGCCCTGTCTCCACTCTCCTCACTTCAGCGTCTATGTCTCCTCCCTCCAGTTGCAGGAATGTAAGCAATAAACCTCCATTGTCTTTGAGTACAGTCCTCCACCCTCTTCTTGTGCAAGGCCAACACTGGCCTCCATTACACTGGCTCACACCCACACAGCATGCATGTGCTACAATGGCCACACACACCCACAAACTTAAGACAACAGTGTTAGCAGAAAAGTCTGGGCAAGCACATAGAAGCAAGACTGCATGGGTGGGCCGGAAGGCCTCCACTCTAGTAATTCACATAAAAAGGCCTGGGTACACTACTGAAATGGTATGATTTCACTACCGCTCCATGTATTCAACCCACAACAGCAACAGCAGCTCTCTCTCACAAATTCCCTACCTACCATATTTACATACCATAACAAGCCTACTATACCTAAACTACCATGCCTATCTACTATAGCTTTTCTACCATACCTACCTACAAAACCTAACCTATTACGCCTAATCTCCCACACCTAAACCATCATCGCTACCCACTGAGCATTCCACACATACCATAACTACCATACCTAACATACCCTACTAACAAGTAACCAACTAGGCATACCTATTATATCTACCTACCGTATGTAACCTACCATACCTCTCATACCTACCTACCAAACATAACCCAACAAAAAAATAGTACGTACTTGCCATACGTATCCTATCATACCTACCAATCCTAACCAACCAATTCTAACCTACCATCCCAAACCATCCTTAGCTTACCTCCAAGACTGCGCTGAGTACATCTTATGACTGCCTTTAGATGGCACTTTGGAGAAAACTGGCCACCTTATGTATATTTTCAATTTAACAGCACTCAGAAAAAAGTGATCAAACACGTCTTCATTAAATTAGATATATAGTCGTTGCAATGGTTCCATTGTGGAAATGATGTGATTCAACTAACACAGTCTACACATATTTATCACATAACTCCCATCTCCTCAACTTTTGCACTACCACACAAACTGACGTTCAGAGAAGATCATACGAGCTACCAAGCATAACACATGACTCTCACAATATACTTTATAAGATCCAGTAGTTGTAAAGCGCAAACAATTACCCGAAGGTGTCAAGGCACTGGGGGCCACCGGGAAGATTAAGTGAGCTATTGCCCAGAGACATATGGTGCTGGGCTGACCTGCCGCCGGCGATCGAACCTTGAGCCCGCGTGTCCCAGTTTATTGCATGCCTGCTAGTGTTTATCCTGTCTTGGTTCACCTTGGAAACAATTTCGGTGCCAGACAAAATAAGTTCATGCATGCTGCATACACCATGGGAGGCAATTGGAAGAGCATTGGTGACATTGGTTATGTAATTTCAAAAGGTGTACCCCCCTCCTTCGGAAGTCTATCCTCCTAAATTACAACCATTCCCAAGCCATGCCAGCATCACTTGGCATTGCAGACTGTCTTGTTCTGCAGCCTCACTTGTGGCTCTGGCTGGTAATTGTCGGGCGGGTTACTAACAGCTTTTATTGTTTAAGCGTGCTGGCATTATGGGTTCAGTAAACGTTATGTTTATTTGCGAATAACTCTCTTATAACTTAACTAGCAGCCCGTCCCGACGTTGTCTGGGTATGAATTGCTGCCGGCGAGTAGTATATTGTTTTGTAGGATTTCGTTTTGCTAGCATTTCTTATCTGTGACAGGCCTGTGAAACGCTCCGATTCACAGTGCACTGCTGATGCAATTAAGAGTGCGCGTTCAGTAGTATGTGAACGCGAGTTTCCCTACTTTATTTTTCCTTGCAATATTATATAGCGCGAACTCGACAACATGGCATGAGCACAATTTACATTACAGAAGAACACATTCATTTGTGGTAGGCATGGGGAGACAAAGCGATTTGCCTGGAATCACAGGATGTTGAGCTGATGCCGAGATTTGAACGTAGCTCCCCAGCTCTAAAGTTCGCAATTCTAGAACTTGTGGCGGGAGGTGTGTCTAAAAGTGTATGTGGGTGCTGGCCATCAATGAGAGAGACCTGTGCATTTTTCAAATGGGTGATGAAAAAATATGAGTATGTTGCTGGAGATGTGGGCCGCCGTGCCACCAATTTCCTTAAGGGGGGGGATGGGGGGGGTAGAGGGGGTACATTTTTATAGGGTTAAGATGGGTTAGTGTTTAAGGGTGTTGGGGTATTTTAAGGAGTACGGGTGGGTTATGATTATGGGGTGCAGGGGTATTTAAAGGGAGCCGGTGGGATTAGCACACAATATGAGACATGGCATGAAGGGTGGAACGTACCACACGCCCCCAGCGTTTGTCACACCCCCAGCACACGCCCACAGCACAATGCAGACACGCCCACAAGGGACTACTTTGCTGGCACGGTTCTTTTACTTTTTAAATGTATATGGTGGGTGTCTGCATAGCCTATGTCCTTCTGCTGCAAATGCCCTTTCCAACGCTGTATTGGGTGTTGTGATTGGTGCTGTGGTTCCTGAGATTACCCGCCTCAAAGGTTTGGGCTCTCTCTTTATTATATTAGTATAGATATTGGGGTTTCAGTCATTTCCTACTTATACTAACAAGAAATGTCAAATCCAGTTCTATGCCTCCTTTAGGACTGCTGCACATTTGTTAGCCTCCTATGCATGGGGAAGCTCCTAGATATCCATCTTGCATGAGGACACCCCTGTGGGCTTCTCGTGCCACTACTCCCTATTAGCAAATCTAGATCCTTTCACATCTGTACCTGTCCTATTGACTTCAGTCACCTGTCCCTACTGTCAAATCCTCTTTAGCTTCTGCTTCTCTGTACAATTAGCTGCCTCTCCCTGTACTCCAACCAATATTCTTCCACTACCCCCTTTCTTTTGTAATATTCAGCTCATATCATACCCCAACCAAGTCTAGTTTCATCACCTAATCTGCTCCTGTCACCCACACAAATATCTCAAATGTAATCTCTAGCTCCCAACCCTTTGACTACCATTTTCTCCATGCCTATCACAATTTCCATGTCTTACATCCGTCCTCACAGATGTCCCACCTCCTGCATTTTTACTCTGCTTCCTCGTTATCATCCATGTCACTCACGCGCCAGCCTCATTGCCATCTGTGTGTCACTTTCCACGCTTCCCATCCCCTTTTCCCTCTCTACCAACCCAATCCCATTTTTAGGTCTCGCCTAGCGACTCATCGTCGTCATGGCGAGATCTATTGTTGCGGATTTTTCATCAGAAGGGGGACAGGACAACTGATGTGCACGCTCACGGCGTGTCTTCTCTGGCGATCTCAGCTTGCGCCTGGACAGCAGATGTGCACGCTCACGGCGTCTCACTCGCTCCCACCGCGCTTTCACTTTCACGCACTCAAACAATGCTTCCGCTGCACTCGTGACACAGAGTGCTGCCTGTGTAACCAAGGACGCGAGGACTTAAAGGGTGAGAGCCTCCTGCACAATTATTTTTTTTGTACTGTAGCAACACGGACCGATTGGACACTTTAAGCCTCCCACTAAAAGCCAGTGAACGGCAGGGTGCTTGTTTTTCTTACAGTGATCACTGGCTTACATGTCCGTTTGACCCAGCCTTTGAGTGTTTTCTGTGCAAACCCAGGGTGTAGTGCTGGGAACCATATCATTCAACTTTCCTCCTAGCAGCAGGAGACGGGAGTCATTTGACACTCCCTCTCCCCCAAAAGCCTTAGGCTCTCGTGAGTGTAGCCTTTGTTTTGAAAATACCGATGAGGACAATTTGAGCAGGCCCCTCTTGCATATAAATGTGTGGCCAGCTTTTCCCCAGTACCTCACACCCCTCCCTTGCTTAAAAGTGTCCAGGCATCGATTGCTACACAGGCAATGGTCATGTAGTGTGTTTATATAGGGACCTGTATTGATACTCCTATTTCTGACCCTTGTCCGGTTATAATTCACTAATATCCATACAACGGCACAGAAACCCGTTTTCAGATTAAGTCATAGCGCATGCTATCACATTAAGCAAGCACTATTCCTCCAGCCCCCTAGAAAGCACACCGAGTTCTCAAAACAAACCAAACCACCAGCAGACCTGGGAAATCCCCCGCAGCTATTGTTTTGATTTCGTTCGAGAACTCCTGTAAAGAATGTAAGAACGACCAGTTCTTATGACATCCTTACTGACGTTTTATGTCCATCCTTACGTCAAACTCGGCACCTTTCAGGTATAAATATACCGACGCTGCCCTAAGCAAAGACACGGTGGTGATGAGCTTGGAGCAGCGCTACTTGCCGGAGAGCCCAGCTGATGCGAGAGCCCACGGACGCTGCCCCTCCCTTTTGACGCGCTGAGGAAGACGCTGTCTTTTCTCCTGCCGAGAAATCCAGCCTCCAGCGTTTCCAGCTTGCCCTCGCGGGTAACTGGGATACCGAGTCCTGAGACAGAGATACCAGCCCTCCTGCCTTCTAAATCCCAGGTACTGAACTGACTAACCCCTTACAGAGAATTCTTGAGTCAGATTCTTGGCAAAACAAACTTAACTTAAACTGCTACTTACTTACTCCTTCCCACGTATTAGGCTTAGGTCAGGTACACCGGGGTAGGCATAGTTAGAAGCACCAGTTGAGTACGATTAGTCAATGTATATATGTATGTGGAGTGGAGTGGTGTGGCTCACTGGTTAGAGGCGGCAGACCCGTAAGCAGAGGACGGCCCGGGACCAGGGTTTGATTCCCGACGCGGCAGGGTCGTGGACCAGGGTCAGCGGGCTCGATAATTCTCGCCTCGGTGCCTACTCCAGTCAGGGACCACACTCGGCAACTCTGGGCATTAGCTTGCCTCATCTTCACAACGGCCCCCCAGACCGCCGGGGATGCTTGGTCGCACCTTAGAGATACCCATTAGGGACCATCTCTCAGGGTGAGCCAGGACGGGTTCCCCAGCGGTCGAAGCGCGGAGATACTCCTCCGGGAGTTGATTCTAGCACTATATAAACCCACAATTAAATTAAATTATATGTATATCTTTTATTCATTTTAAAGTATCATATGGCTAAGAAACCATATCAATGCTTTTACAGTATTATTTTATAATCCTGCTTTTATTATATGCATTCTACTTAACCTTAAGTATTGCAATTGTAGCGATTCATTTCTCTTGTATGAGAAAAGAGACTGATCAATAAATAACACCTTTTATTGAACACGCCCGTCTCTTCTTTTCTCTACAATCTGGTGATACTAAGTATGCACGTATTGACTGAGTAAAATAGCTGTCTTTTGTTTTCACACGACTCTAGAGATATACTCTTGATCAGGGAGAGCAAAGTTGTCATGTTCTATGGTTGTCAGAAACTAAATCTCTTCTTGTCTATCCAGGGAGGTTAAACTCCTCCTCGGCTATTCAAGAAAGTTTCTAGTGAACTCTGAGCTAGCTGGCACACAAAACTTAAGTCTAATATCGTCAGTAGAAGACTTAGTTAACCTCTGTCCTACGTCTATACTATTGAAGATATTATTCCAATGCGCAGAGCCTATTGGGATAATAGGAACTACACTACATGGCCCCCAACGGTTTGGATAGGCGATAAATCTAACGCAAGGCATTAGAGTAACTCAGTCGTGCTTTTTCACACAGACCCTTTCTCCCATAAATACTCCAAAGACGTCTGGAGTGGGTCAAAGGTTACATCCGCCAAACTTAGTAGGAGGAGACTCCTATGTATGGTTTTTTGGTTTATTCAACGTTGAAGGATACAGTGTTCCACAATATTGTGCACCTAATCTTTGTTTCCTTGAAAACCTGATCTGCAACAAAAACAAAAAAACATCCTGTCAGTAAAATGTCAGACAGCGAAGGAGAAAGGGAGGCGGCTAGAATAGCAGCTCAACTCCTAAAGGATGACAATAGTCTCCTGCAGACTCACCCGGATGCAATACTCATCCCGGTCAGCATAAGAAAAACTATAACTTTAAAACTTATAGAAAATGGACTGACATCGAGAGGTGGTACGGTCATATTCGTAATTGAGGCACACGAATATCGGCAGACAGAGGTATTCTATTCATGGATAAACTTTCCAGCAGCAAACGCTGTAACAAAGGAATTCCACTATTACAAGATAGAGGAACCTCCGGATGAGTACACTCCTTTCGAGGAGGTGGAAATACCACTAAAATACCAAGAGCACCTGCTCTGGTTTAAAGGCGCCCTAAAACATAATGATCACATCATCAGTCTCGGTCCACTAGGTAGACCAGGAGCAACGTGCCAGGTTCTAGCCGGATACACACCACATCCAGACATTGAAAAAATGTCAATACCAGAACTTTTAGCACAGCTAAAACAGCTGATTAAAATACACAGACAATTAGTCCAATATGTAATGCGGACTTCAACAGTCCAAACAGCTATTAAAATTCCACAGCTGACCCCTTATCAGGGGAACACAAATAAAATCACACCACAGAACATACAGTCCTGTCTAGGTAAAATACCCATTAAAAGGGAACAAATTCCATTCTGGTTAGCACAAAAAATCACTCAAATAGAGGCAGTATTTCCGGATACTACCCCTGTTGAGAAACACAGAATTCTGACTATATGTCTCCCAATGGGGATCGCACCACATGTGGAGGACTGTGACACTTGGGGCACAGTCTTTGCTTCCATTTACACAAAAACACATGGTGTTCCGTCCATGGCGGTAATACCAGATGTGCTAAAACAGATTCAAAATGAATACGATCCAGAACCTGCCTTAACTCTGGGTATGAAATTACTGAAAGACTTCAAGCAGGTCTCGGCAATATTACTAGCAAACATAAAGGGGGAAGCAGCATCTGTGGCGATCCGCCAAAGGTTGAAAGAAACAGATATAGCAGACCAACCATTTGAACTTGCCAGAATCATAGAAAAATCCTATGAAGAACTAGGAAGAGATAATTTGGGTGGGAAACCAGTGAAACCCCAACTAACTGAAAATCCTGAAAAGGTATTTATTAAAAATAATCTAAACACTCCAAAAAAGAGCTGGGATGGAAATAAACAATCCACTCCCAAAGAAAAAAGATTCCAGTCCAGAGGAAGGTCTCCTCGGCGGAGAGAAAGATCTCTGGACCAAGGACACAAGTCTCCCCAGAGGGAGCCCTCTGAGAAAAAATACAACCTTAGAAATAGGGATAATTTAAAGAAACCTGATAGATATCAAGATATTGATACACGTCCCTCTCGATCTTTTCAGACTTCCTCGCAGAAATCGGAAAGAAGAGGACGGTCAGAACACAGGGAAGAGCACGCCAAGTCCAAAGACAAGGAACCTGCTCATCAAAGTAAAAAGTTACAATTTCCAAAGAAGAAGGTAGCCAGTATTAAAGTAATCAAACATGCCGAGGATACTGAGGACACAGCTGAAAAACGGAGAGTGGGCTCAGACAATGCTAGACAGCGCAGCAGAAGTGAGCATAGCTCGCAAGATCGTGATGAATCATCTGGAGACAGTGGACACGAATGAATACATTCAAGTGGAAACTGCAGATACCAGAGTTAGCAAACCTCATAAAATATATGAAATAACATTACGTATAGAGGGAGATAAGACTAGGAAAATAAGGGGTCTATTTTGGGATAATCTCTCCAAAGGCTATGACATCCTTCTAGCTGAAAAAGACTGGTCACCGGAGTTTGTCAGGGAGTGCCCTCATGGCGAAGAAATGATTATGCCTGCCTTCTCAAATCATATTCCAATTCATAAAAAACATACACTTGCAAGAAAATGGGCAGTAGCCCAAGCTCCTGCATTGTATAAAAACCATGTGGGATGGGATGAGGACTCTCCTCCTCACAAAATCCAGTTAAAATCTCAACCAACTGCACAGAGGCAGTACCCAATTAAGCAAGAACCTAAGAAACAGGTCAGGGAGATCTTAGATCAACTTGAATACCAGGGGGTGATTGAAACTTGCACCTCACAAATGAACAATCCTTTGTTTCCTGTCTCCAAACCAGATGATTCATATCGTCTAGTTTTGGACTACAGACACCTAAACTCATGTTGCAAAACTTTTGCAGTACAAAACTCGCACAGTGCAGCACTAATGAATAGCATAGTGCGCAAAAAATACAAAACAACATTAGACATCTCTAATGGATTCTTTTGTCAAAATATAGCACCAGAAAGCAGATATTTGACCTCTTTCTCAATAAACGGCTCGCAGAAAAAAAAAATTGTCGTTTGCCACAGGGGTTCAAGAACAGCCCAGGATTATTCTCAGCGAGAGTAACAGAGTTACTACAAATATATGATGATGAGGCATTATCTTATGTCGATGACATCTATCTAACAGATGATGACTTGGATACTCACTTGAAAAGAGTGAACACCATAATACTTGGGTTCGCAGCAGAGGGTTACAAATTCAACTTCAAAAAGTCAAGAATTGCCCATCTAACTGTCCTGTTTTTAGGATATGAACTATCAAGTGAAGGCAAAAGCCTGGCTGATAATTTCCTAGAGAAATGAGCTGTAATCCAAGCACCAAGAACGCTGAAAAACTTACAATCAATTCTAGGTTTCCTGAATTTCGGAAGAACTTACATTCTTAATTATGCAGAGAGGGTTAAACCTCTCTACGACCTAATAAAACCAGATTTTAAAAGAATCAATTGGACTCAAAAACACACAGAAATTTTGAGATCTTTACAAACAGACATGTTAGTTAAAACAAAACTACAAACACGCGATAACACACGCAACCTTGTGATCCGAGTCATCCCAGGAAGATGCGGATTCACATACCTAACCTCTAATGAGGGAGAAACGGTACCAATAGCATACAAATCACATTTGTACACAGAAGCTGAAAAAACACTCAGTATAAAGGAAAACATTGTTCATGTGGTTCAAACAGCTGTAGCAAGAGAAAAAGACCAAGCTGACGGCAGACGTATTACAGTCAGAACAGCAGAATCAGCTTTTGAGGCATTAACAAGCCCATATAATTTACCTACTATGGCACTAAATCCTAAATGGATACAATGGGAAAATTCTCTTGCTACAGACAAAGTAAAATACTATTTTGATCCGGAAATGAAAAAATTTAAAAATCTAGAATATGAAAGAGAATATCCTCTGCCAATCGACATTCTGCCCATATGACAGTACGCCTGTGTTATATATACAGACGGACATGCTCAACCCTCAGTATGGGGAAAGCAAGCATATAACGCCACATGCGAAATTGTAAAGGACGCGTGGCGCGGAGGTAAACTGAGACCTATGTTTACAAAAACACACTCAGTGGAAAATAATTCAGAACAACAAACTGAAATAATAGCGTTAAAAATGGCGCTAGATAATGCCGATCGCGAATTCCCGACACTAATAGTGTGCGATTCGTATTACTGCGTCAAATCATACAATAACGATTTACAGAAATGGATTCAAAACGATTACAAAGATGACACAGGTGCAACAATAAAGCAAAAATCGCTTTGGGAACAAGTAGTTCTTTTACAGAAAGAACTACCAAAGACTCACGTGATACACTCACTGAGTCATCAGCGTGATGGGGTTCACGCTGCAGGGAATTCATTGGCT
Organism: Lissotriton helveticus; assembly: GCF_964261635.1. Classification (NCBI taxonomy): domain Eukaryota; kingdom Metazoa; phylum Chordata; class Amphibia; order Caudata; family Salamandridae; genus Lissotriton; species Lissotriton helveticus. The sequence continues at coordinate 130,297,759 of NC_136070.1, read as the reverse complement.
GAGACAGCCACAGCGGAAACAACTAAATCGGCTTCCGTAGCTACAAAAAAGCGTTCAGAAAAATACATTGACGGGGAAACAATGCTGGCGGTGAAAACGTCATCAAAAGGCGACTGCTCAGCATTACCCATCAACTATCCACTCAATTATACATACATAATCGATGCAAACTCCGTTCCTTTTGCTCTAATCCCTGGAGTGGGGCATAGGGTAATTCCAAACACGAACAGGAGAGTCTTGTTAATAGCAGACGCACATATGGGTGAGGGTCTTAGACACCTTAAGCTTAAGGATTCTCTGGAAGAATTACAATCGGTATACTGGTGGCCAGGAATGAGCCTGCAACATCACATATTTGTAAAAAACTGCCCAGACTGCAACAGAGATCGCAGTGGCGACCGAGACGGTATATTACCATGGCGTTTCGCTCCAGATTGGATTAAACAATAATAAAAAAAAAACAGTATAAATAATGCGTCAAATTAACATGTAGAGACTATTTTCACTTATAAATGTAGACCCCAGCACTCGGCTGACGTCTGAACTGTTATAAAAAGATTTGCGAGTCTATAATGGCATATACGCTAGGAGCATGCTACGTTCTGACCAATGTCTTGCCTTTAGCTCTCGAGCTTATAGGGGGGGCATGGCCAGCATGAGCATTACATTGCGGGACTCTTCTCACTTCCTTCCTGAGGGAAACGGGATGGTGTAAAGAAAAAACCAAGGCATAGAGCAATCTATAACAGCAAAGGTATTAGGTTCGGGAGCTGGGTGGGTCAAACATTTAATAAGTGTCCAACGTAGTCTTAATAATCTGCCAAGAAATTCTCTGAGAGGTCTCAGTCCGTACGAACTATTGTTTGGGACTAGAATGTTAATCCAGGACCTCGATAGTCAAACTTCAGTGGTGAAAGAAAAATGCTTTGATATCAAAGATCGTTTGGCTATTTTACAGGACTTAAATGAAACGAGAAAAGACCTGAGCAACATAAAGTTGAAACAGCAGCCAACAACCACTGAAGAGAAACCACCTGTCCAAGCAAGGCCTGTCTGGATTCCAAAAATCGGGGATCTGGTCAGAGAGAAGATCGCGGTAAAGAAGGAATTTGGGCCTTCTTACAGAAAAGCAGTACCTGTCTTGTCTGTCAACGGGACAAGATCAGTAGTATTACCGCCCCTTGCTGGTAAAAAGGAGAACCGAGTTGTATCCATCGACCTGGTTAAACCACAATCATGTGGCCGATAACAAGTAGTAGGCCAAGTGGACTCCCAAGAAGTAGTAGAACACCAAAGTTTGCTATAATTACAGAGGTTCAAACTGAGAGGCTAATCACATTTGATAAACCTACAGTGAATCAACAAGGACTATGCAACAAAGCAATGGAACTTAAACCTCTTGAAACCCAAATCAACATTTTACATCAAGAAACACCAATCTACAATGATGTACCAACTGACTAGGCTAATGAAACAAAGCAAATTCCTAAAGCAAAAAGGAATCCAGAAGCAATTGAAACAATTGACAGAACAGCATCTGGCTACTTCATCAACTTCGATGATTTTTCTGAGGATGCAAGCGAACCTGGGGAACAGCCAACAACAAAAACTTTTAAAGACAAAGCACAGGAACTATTTCATCAACTACAAGAAACCTATCTGATTTCTCCATGGATTGAATTCTGGGTGGCACAAGGTGTATTTGTCCTCATACTTTGGCTCATCATGGTACTATGCTTGGGACATTTCATTGAGGGAAAATATGTTACAATGGACACAGCAAGTCAGAAAATCAACTTGGTCCTGAAACCACACAAGTCTTCACACATCGAGAAAAGAGAACTTTCTTCAGTAAACTTCACAGCCAATCCTATACCCGGTGGGGTAGCATGGGACAAAACTGATTACGAAATCTATGGCCCGATTGAGCTCCTGAAGTATCCTCATCAATTCAAGAATTCATTAAGTGACTTTGTAAAACCAAGCACATTCGCTGATGATTGGGACTTTGAAAGTATTAATGATATGATGTCTGATCTAGTGATGTCAGCTAAATTTACAGAACATGATTATTTGCAAGGTTCATCTAATTATGACCAGATGTATTGTTACAACCACTATGGTAACCATTATCTGCATAAATCTGCTCAACCTAGAAATGTTTTTAATTATAACCAATGGGAACATTGTGCAACTCCACCAAAAGGCAGTTCAAAAACATTTTATGAAAAATTCTCATACTTCTCAGGGTTTAACACAAGTAATGCAGAAACATTTTATTTCAAATTGTCAAATAAGACAGGAATGAAAACCATGCTTACGAATACAAATTTAATCTATTCTGAGACATTTTTTGAAAAAATGAAAACATTCCGTTTTGATTTCTGGAACAATAATATTGAAACGAAAACAATCTGGGGTACAAAAGATTGGCAAGTGCAAGGGATAGAATCATTATTTAGAGCCTGCATGATCCAAGAACAAATTATATTTTTGAATGATACAATTCAACAGACAACCTTTCTTGGCCTAGCCAAAATTAAAGACTTAAACAAACCGTCTATTCCTAAACCAACACCTGACAGTAATAGCACTACAGATGTTGAAATAGACGTATCCCATATTTTAAACCAAAACAGAACACATCCTGATTGGAAAAAATGGTTGATCTGGCCCACAGACACAAATAACTGTCAAGATAGATTCCTGAACAAAATACAGGGGTTCACATTGACCAGGCCAGACCCTAGATACTCCCAGAGACAACATCCAGGGATAGTAACTACTTACAGTGTAGGGAAACTCTGCCTCGAATGGCTACAAACATCCACACTGGTTGAAATTAAGCAACACTTGACTTTACTTAAAGAAGGTGCTGACTTGCGTGATTTCATTATGGGACCACGCAAACAGCGTCAAAAACGTTTCATAGCGGCCTCTATATATGCAGCTTACAACGAAGCTTGGAAAGAAACTCAAATTGAGACAGCAGAGAAAATACGGGAAATTGACCGGGTTAATTTGGAAAAATCACTTTCTGTTGTAGACAATGGGTTAATGACTCTGTCTTCCAGAATATATTCACTGGACAGTATTGTATCATCTGCAATCGATATAATAGAGCAAGACTTACTGATGTTGCAACACGGTCAGTCCCAATTACGTTCTATTGTGCAGCTTGGCTGGACGTTACAAAATCTGCGTTCAGGCTAAGTGCCTTGGCGTTTAATCAACACAACGTCATTATTCAGTATCTTTAACCTTACTGATACACAAATCAGCTTGCCACAAAAGGGTGCTGATTATACAATTCTGAGCATTGAAAAACTTGAGAGATTGCCATTGACAATGTCAGAACGACCTGTCATTGAATGGATAATACATGGGATAATAACTATTCCAATAACAACTTTCCAGTTTCGATACTGCCAAAAATATATACAGGCAGGCCAGTATGAAAGGTTGGGTAAAGGATACATTAAGTCAACATGGAACTTACCTTATACACACACATGTTACAGTAATAATGGACAGAGTGTATTTCTTAGTGGTAATAATTGTGAAAAATCGCTAAGTGGTATACTTCTGTGTCAGGGTATAAGTTTGCATGGGGCCTGTGAAGGGACTTCAAATAACCTTTCATGTCACCAGCTCGGCACACCTGCAACACAAATAGAACCATTCTTTAAAAGACTTTCTAACGGGAGTTACATTCTAATTGTAGATCACAGATGTTGTGGCTTGCTGCCAGGAAAACCTTATCTAGTAAGTGTGAGCTCCATGGTCACTTGCTGTGAAAGAGTATTGTTTCCGAATGATACTCCAGACAGGGAGGGAAAAATTTGGCCCAGTTTGAAAATCTCTTCTATTCGAATTGATACTTTAAGCAGAATGAAGACTGTGCTCCTACAGACGCCAACCCATTTGACGTCATCAAAAGAAACGCATGATCTCCAAGTTGCAAGGACAACGGGTGAGATACATGCATTGTTATCAACAAATTGCCCCCTACACTTCGCAGAAATGCTAAACGAAATCTTAAATATTTCTGATACAAGTGGTATCGCAAGTGTATTTAAGACAGTTTTTTCGGGACTGTTAACACCATTCAAAGCAGTCCTGGGTATTTTTCCTAATTTCGTCCATTCCATCTTTGGCGGACTTCCACTCCTGTTGGGACTCGTAGCAGGCATTTTATTTTTTCTTTTCCTGCTTCGTTATGGCAAGCCATGTCACAGACAATACTTCAGCTACATTGGGAGAAACGATCCTAGCTATACGCTACCTGGACCACATAACTAAAGTCCTTGGACTAGCCCGGCTAAGAGATCTGAATATGACCTGGTTTCTGGATCACTGAAATAATATCGAGGGACAGAATATCGACCATCAAAAATATCGTTGACAAAATATCGACAGTCAAAATATCGAGTTTCTATCTACAAACAGGTAAGTACAAAAATATCGAGTTAAAAATATCGTTTACAAAAATATAGTTGTAAAAAATATCGTATTTACTAAAAACAGTGTTAAATTAAATTCATATTAATAATTAATTACTAAAATATACTTAAAATTACTTAAATTAACTTATAATAATTAAATAATTAATGAAAGTTAAATAAATATTTTTTTATTTCATATTTATTAAAACATATATATATAGTAACAAAATATAATAAAATAATACCCAAAAACTGAAAACTGACCCTGAACCCTAAAAATACCCCTTTACCCAAAAACCCAAAACTGACCCTGAACCCTAAAAATACCCCTTTACCCAAAAACTGAAAACTGACCCTAAACCCTAAAAATACCCCTTTACCCAAAAACTGAAAACTGACCCTGAACCCTAAAAATACCCCTTTACCCAAAAACTGAAAACTGACCCTGAACCCTAAAAATACCCCTTTACCCAAAAACCCAAAACTGACCCTGAACCCTAAAAATACCCCTTTACCCAAAAACCCAAAACTGACCCTGAACCCTAAAAATAAAAACGAATTTTTTTACTATCTATATTATATACTTACATATTTTCACCTTCTATATTATTTACAGTCGATAATACTTCACTTACCTTAAAAACGATATTTTGGCTGTCTATATTCTGTCCTGTCGATATTTTGTCCAAACGATATTTTTGACTCGATATTCTGTCCAAACGATATTTTGGAGTCGATATTATGTCTGTGCACCCTGGTTTCTATCATTCAGACCCATGTGGCAGAATTGTGTTATGCCTGTATTGAGGTGCATGCTATGCGACGAAGAATGCGTGTTGGACACCTGTCTTACACTACAATCAGAAGTACCATTGGATGCAGATACTTTGTTGGGTCCAGTAAAGGCTCATGCATTGTGCTGTCCCCAGCGGCTACCTATCCTGATGACGGCATTCGTGGAGACTTCACCACTACGATTGAAGGGTAGTGAAGTACAAGAGGAGAGCAGCATCAACCAGGTACGACCTTCTGTAAGCAATGCTGATCGAAACATCACTGAAAGCGAACATGCGCATGACTGCATGGTAGCGACATTTTCCAACCTAGTCGAACTTTCACCAGAAGCGGTAGACTGTTTTTTCGAGAGTCTGTCTGAAATGATGTTTTCACCAGAACAGAGAGAGTGACTTTAAGCAAACGTGCACACAGCGTTCCCTGAACTCTGAATTTGGCCTTCAGTTTTATAAAACAAAGCTACTGAGAACTTTTTTCCTTCTTCCTCTGATAACGAAAACTTTTTTACCAAATCCAAAATATTTACCTTTTTGCACTTATCTTCTGCTTAAAGTAAAACTATTCTTAGAGAACAGAGCTTCTATTTTTAGGACCTCTAGAGAAATTACCTCAACCTCTAGCTTCTTTACAAATGATTGTATTTATATGTGATGAAGTGGTCTCGCACTTTTTTTCTGTATTAAGAGCCATTTCATGTGTAATTTTCGTGAATCATTCATGCTGATTTAAAATATGCATCCTTTCTTGAATGATTACACTGCTTGAATGCATACAGTACCTATACTCATTTTCGTGTATTTCGCATATGCCATTTTTAAATGCAAAAAAATGTATTTTGGGGTGGTTCGGTATACACATGCACTATTAGTTATGTTTACTATTGCTTAGGTTAGTAAATATGTACATAAATGCGTGGAGTGGGTGTAGTGTGTTTATATAGGGACCTGTATCGATACTCCTATTTCTGACCCTTGTCCGGTTATAATTCACTAATATCCATACAACGGCACAGAAACCCGTTTTCAGATTAAGTCATAGCGCATGCTATCACATTAAGCAAGCACTATTCCTCCAGCCCCCTAGAAAGCACACCGAGTTCTCAAAACAAACCAAACCACCAGCAGACCTGGGAAATCCCCCGCAGCTATTGTTTTGATTTCGTTCGAGAACTCCTGTAAAGAATGTAAGAACGACCAGTTCTTATGACATCCTTACTGACGTTTTATGTCCATCCTTACGTCAAACTCGGCACCTTTCAGGTATAAATATACCGACGCTGCCCTAAGCAAAGACACGGTGGTGATGAGCTTGGAGCAGCGCTACTTGCCGGAGAGCCCAGCTGATGCGAGAGCCCACGGACGCTGCCCCTCCCTTTTGACGCGCTGAGGAAGACGCTGTCTTTTCTCCTGCTGAGAAATCCAGCCTCCAGCGTTTCCAGCTTGCCCTCGCGGGTAACTGGGATACCGAGTCCTGAGACAGAGATACCAGCCCTCCTGCCTTCTAAATCCCAGGTACTGAACTGACTAACCCCTTACAGAGAATTCTTGAGTCAGATTCTTGGCAAAACAAACTTAACTTAAACTGCTACTTACTTACTCCTTCCCACGTATTAGGCTTAGGTCAGGTACACCGGGGTAGGCATAGTTAGAAGCACCAGTTGAGTAGGATTAGTCAATGTATATATGTATGTATATCTTTTATTCATTTTAAAGTATCATATGGCTAAGAAACCATATCAATGCTTTTACAGTATTATTTTATAATCCTGCTTTTATTATATGCATTCTACTTAACCTTAAGTATTGCAATTGTAGCGATTCATTTCTCTTGTATGAGAAAAGAGACTGATCAATAAATAACACCTTTTATTGAACACGCCCGTCTCTTCTTTTCTCTACAATCTGGTGAAACTAAGTATGCACGTATTGACTGAGTAAAATAGCTGTCTTTTGTTTTCACACGACTCTAGAGATATACTCTTGATCAGGGAGAGCAAAGTTGTCATGTTCTATGGTTGTCAGAAACTAAATCCCTTCTTGTCTATCCAGGGAGGTTAAACTCCTCCTCGGCTATTCGAGAAAGTTTCTAGTGAACTCTGAGCTAGCTGGCACACAAAACTTAAGTCTAATATCGTCAGTAGAAGACCTAGTTAACCTCTGTCCTACGTCTATACTATTGAAGATATTATTCCAATGCGCAGAGCCTATTGGGATAATAGGAACTACACTACAGTCATTTTTTCCATCTGTTTAAACCTTGCAGTGTAACTTCGTTTCTGAAGTAGTAAGATTTCAGAATGCGCGGAAGCTTGAATGGCACAGTACGGCATAGTTAAAACAAGCATTTGCAATGCAATAGGTCTCGCATTTACGCAAGTTTGAGCTATTGGCATTGCAAATAACAATGCCTTTTATTTTTGTTTTAGTTTAAAAAACATAAATAAAAGGCATTGTCATTTACAATCCCAATAGCTTAATCTCGTGTAACTGCGAGACCTATTGCATTGCAAATAATTGTTTATAGCTTTTGCAGATTTCAGTGCCTACGTCTGTGGCATGTGATAGCTCTCACAAATATGAGTGTCAAAAAGGAGTTATCCAGAGGTGTTAGTAACAACATTTAGGATATGCTTTTTGAAATCAATGCAATCAAGCAGCAAACAATAATCTAGTTAATCTCTGTCCTGGATTACTTTGTATTTGTGTATTATTTGTAAATCACATGGCTTTAGACACCTACCAATGTAACCACACGGTGTCAAAAAGGTTTACTGACTGATAATTACATTGATTGTATATAAAAGATAAGATCATGATAGGTGGTTCATCACATAAGGAGGACTACAATTCTCTATACCTATGGTTTGTAATAAAGTAAAAGACGCTTCTTTCTTCAGAGGTTCTAGTTTAAAATCGGATAAGATCTTTTATCATTTCCCCATACCTCCCTTTGCATTGAGTTACTTGCCTATTTTCAGTAAAAACCCTCTCAACCCTATCTTTCCTGTGAGGGTGAATGACCAATGAACTTATAAAATTTTCGAAAGCCTCAATTTAGGGCCCCATTAGGATGGCGGGCGGATTGCCCCCGCCGGGCCGGCGGTGGTCACCGCCGGCCCGGCGGGGGCAATCCACCCACCATCCCTGTTGAAAAGACCACCCGCCATATTATTATGGCTGGGGGGTCCGCGGCGTACAGAAAGATCGTCCGCCACATTTCCGCCCCAGTCGACTTGCGACCGGGCGGAAAAGGCTGCAATATGGTGGCGGTGTCTGTTTGACACCGCAGCCATATTACAATGTGCATTTAGGAATGCCTTTGAAGGCAAGCGGAGTCTGCTAGTGGGGCCCGTTGCGGGCCCCCAAGGCCTCCGGGGGGTGGGGAGTGCACATGGGGGGGTACCTATGGTACCCCACTGCAGTTCTATGCACAACATGGCAGGCACCATGGCAAGACAATTCTGACTAATAACTCAAGGAAAGCATGATTTGAAGCTTTTTTCTTCATATCCATTATCCGCCCTCTGCCAAACAAAAAATATCCCAGATTCCACATAATCTAAATTCAAATCAATTAGGCTTTGTTTTTGTCAAATACCATGTGGAAAATGAGCTAGAATTTTAAATATCACCGTTGGGAGCAACACTGATGCCTCATATTAATTTGTCTCTGTCCCTGATATTAACTTGGTTTTAGTTTCTGTATTTGAAACCAACTTTGAAGCTGTTTGTCGTTTGATGCTGTGTTCGTGATTGTACATATTGTAATGGTTTTTATTAATTGAACAAAAAACGTGATTTGTACTGTTTTTGACTGTTAAATATATTTCACATATATCATTGATTAGCAATTTTTCTTAAATGTATTTAAAATCGGAATTAGTTAAAAACTTGCTTAATATTTTCAAACATTGTAGCTAGCAGAATGAAAATTCTGAAACCTGTTTAAGAATTGTTTTAAACTGTTTTGAATCATGCCATTCAAAGCACGCAGGCAAGATGGCTACCCTCTCCCAGTGCTCCGGTCTCCCCCTGATCTGTGAACACCAATGAGGGGCACCAATGATGAGATGGTACAAGCCACGGCAACATGGCCTCCAGGAAAAAGAGCTGTTCAAATGGCAGATGAGGAGGTTTGTCTATTACATATTTTGAAACAAAGTAGGCTGTCACTGTAGGCCAAGAAACAGCAAGGTGGAATCATCATAAAGCGGTAGATAACCAAAACCATGAAGGACGAAGAGGTGTATAGCTCTGGGTTCCAGAGTAGAATGCTACTCACCGTAAAAAGCGATTCAATGCCTGGTCAGGGGTCGTAAGCACTATATAAATATATTTAAAATTACAATGACATACTTATAGAGAGGGGCTTTCAGTTAACCCTCTTCATCCATTGGTCTGTTGGCATGTTATTCACATTTAGCTTCTGCAGAGTGGGACAGTCCACTTCAGCAATTGGCCCCCATCATTGTGAGTGTCAGCATTTTGCTTCAGCACATGTCCACATTCACCTCAAACATAGGGCTACTTGAGGGCCAGGTAAGGTATCTCGAATTTCAATCGCCCTGTAGTTACAGGCACTGACAGGCAAATCATTTTTTATGAATTTGTGAAGCCTTCGCCTTTTTGTGGTATTCCCACTCCTGTCCTGCTACGCCTTCCCTGTGTTAACTCCAGACCAGCAGTATCTGTGTTCTTTGACACCAGAGTACCATTTGATGCACTCTATGATGCCGTGAGCCACCCGGTCTGTATCTACTTCACGGTTACAGGAAGTCAAGACTTTTTTCACAGACATATGTATCGGTTTCTGTGGACTTTCAGATTACAATAACAATACACCTCTGTGTTTCGTCACGGTGGTGCTGCTTCCAGCTCATAGCAATTTCTGTTGTGTGGGCTGATACTCTTAGCGGAGGCACTCCCCACTTGGTCACCCTCCCAGGTCCCACAAACTCAGACCACACCAGTTAGTCTTTATGGAAGAATTTAGGCCGCAGGCAATTTCCAACTTACAAGCGATCATTGGATAATATTCCTTTCCTTACTTACTAAGCCTGTTCCCCCCTTAGCATACCCAGAAGCACTGGGACCTACATTCAGTGTTCTCTATCACCTCTGTCCTTGAACCATTGGCCAGGGTATCAGCTGCCTTCAGCCAAGCCAGGTAGCCTTTTAATGCCGGCATTACATTTTAACCTTCTACTTTTACTTCCGGGCAAGCATCCGCTTCCAGCCACCAGGTGGCCTTTCACTTCCAGCATAACCTTTTAACCTTTAATTCGGGGGAAGTATCTGCCTCCAACCCCATGGTGACCTAGGCCTAGATGTAGGTAAATGTGATTTACCGATTCATAAATAACGAATTTTACCGATTCGGTATTCATGAATCGGTAATTCAAATGTAGGTAGAAATTCGGTAACAAATACCGAATCGGTATGATTCGGTATTTTATGTATGACATTACAACGCATGCTTTTACATCGCATGCCTTTACAACGCTGTTTTTACAACGTATGCCTTTACAACGCATAGTGCTTTGGGGCGCTGGATAGTGAATAGTTTAATTTACTATTCCAACTCCAGTCCCCGTGGATAGTAGGGAAGGTGTTGGATAGAAAATTAAACCTATTCCCTATCCTAGAGCGCCCCCCACTGCAATGCATTGTAATGGTTTGCGTTGTAAAAGTTGCGTCGTAAAGGCACTGCGTGGTAAAAGTTGCGTTGTAAAGGATGTTTCCCTTCGGTATTTACCGATTCTGTAATTACAGAATCGGTATCTGCCATTGATTCCTATGGGCCTTGAAGCCCATAGGATTCAATGGCAGTTACCGATTCGGTAATTACCTAATCGGTAAAAATACCGAATTTACAAGGGGGACAGGGTGTCACTTTGACACCCTGTTGCACCCCTGTAACTGCCTTGTGCGCCATGTGACACACATACATGCCCTTAGGGCATATCTGTGTGCCACATGGCACAGGTGTACATGCACAGATGTGCATGTACACAAGAATTCGTTATTTACCATGCAATTGTATTACATGGTAAATACCGAATTCTAAAGGCCCTGTAGCACTGTTAGAAGTGCTAACTCCATAGGAAAATACAGATTTGGTAATTTTACCGATCGGTAATTTTACCAATTTGGTAAAATTACCGATTCGGTAAAATTACCGAATCTGTATGTTTTCAGTGCCCCTACATACCAATGTCAAAATACCGGTCGGAAACGACCGAAAATCGGTATTTTCGGCCGATTCCGACAGGTATTTTGACACCTACATCTGGCCCCTAGTCACCTATGTACCAAATACTCCCGGTCCACAGGGTCCGATGGTTATATTTCCTTCCAGTTCAACACCGCAAACCCTTACAGTATACTGCCAGTACCTCATTGACTCTGACCGTTGCCTGCTGAAAAGATGTTTCCCCCAGACTGTGGCTGGTCCATTGCTAGACCAAACAGGACCACTTTATAAGTCCCATATGCCCCTAAGGCAATCATTTAGGTGAGTAACATGCCCCTAGTCCCCATATTTAATGTGGGTGGGTGAGTATTCCTTTACTGAATCCCTGGAGAAAGAAGGGGCTCTAGCCTTCCTCCAGGAGTTAAATATCCAAGAGTTTCATATACCGATTCCTAGAGGGTTGCAAATTGACATACCTCATTAATATTAATGAGGTAGATCGCAATTTGCGACCCCCTAGGAATTGCTAAAACCACAGAGATGGTGGCCTGCTGGGGTCAACAGACCGCCATGTTGGTGATTGCGTTTAAATAAAGAAATCTTTGTTTTTAAATGCAGCTCATTTTCCTTAAAAGAAAATGGGTTGCTTTTAAAAAAAGAAAAATGAAAAGTTTTCTTTTCATTTTTTAAGAGCAGGCAGTGGTCCTTGGGACTACTGCCTCCTCTTAAAAATAAATCGTTTTACAACCATTCCCAAAGGGGAAGAGGTCCGTGGGGACCCCTTCCCATTTACGAATGGGTTACCACCTACTTGAAGTAGGTGGTAAATTGTGAATGTTTTGCAACCACTTTCACGGTCACAAAACATTCATACATACCATTAGGATTCACTATTTGGAAGGGACGCCCTAAACACACCCCTTCCAAATACTGAATTGCAAACCCATGTTGCTATTCAGTAACAGGTTACCGAATCGCAAAATGGGTTTTATACACATAAAAAGCCTTTTTTTTTGTTCACAAACGGGCCAATATACGAACGCCAATTTGGTTGATAGATGTCACCCTAGTTCGCGAGCACCAGAGCTCTAAACACAGTGCAGAGGAAGGAACGAGTAAGAAATGTATGTAGCAAGGAAGGGGGTTCTCTTTTGGCTAGCCTAAGGGGTCTATTAGAGCTTGAACTATATATAGACTTTAGATGAGTGAATGACCCGCTCCTTGAAGAGAAGATTTGCAGCTCATTTCTGAAACATATGACTGGATAGTCGAGTTCTGTAGGGTATTGCTCCATAGACTTGGTGCTTAAACAAGTCTCACTTCCTTGTATTTTCTTTTTGCCCTGGTGGTGTAATCAGCAGTGAATTCTTCGTGAGGGCGAGGGAGCGTTGCCCCCACCTGTTGCCGGACGCGCTAAAGTGATATGAACACTAAAAGGGAAATTAAATTATTTCATTGCCATTTTATTATTCACAAAGCAGCCTGCAGCCGTCAGCTGGCCCAGGAGCTGGGATGAAAGAGGGGCGTGTCCTCTGATGTTCTGTTCAGAGACTGGTGACGTGGCTGGCCTGACACTGCAGAATTGCACAAGTCAGTTTGGCCGGCTGTCTTGAGCTGGCCAAAGTGACATGCGCACTTTGCAGGTCTCCACCCGGCTGTCTTAGACAGCTGGGTGGAGATCAAGCACAGGCCTAAATTGCCAGAAGGAGCATCCATCCAGGACACTCCATTCAATCCAGGTGCTGCTGTCGTGCAGCATGAGAGCAGCATCTGGATTGGTTAGGGAACTTTCCGCTTCCACTGGAGCCCTTCGGACCCACGGACTGCAAGGACACAGAGGACGCAGCACAGGTAAGTGGATTTATTTTATTTTTAAATTAATTTTAATGCATGCAAGTGTTTTTATTTTGTATTCTTTTTTAATGTAAATGTGTTTTGAGATGCAGTGGGGCAGTTTGCTTGCCCCACAGCTTTAATATGTTACTAGCCACTCCTGGTGTAATTACTGTGTGTTTTCCTTTGGTCTCCCTTGCTGCCTCTACCGTGAAGAATGAGCTCGAGCAACGAAACCTTATTTTGTTTCTAATTCCTTAGATCCCCTCCCCCCCCCCCAGGATATTGCGGCTCTGAAATTACATTTATCCAATTTTTGCGGCACACGTATCCATTTTTTGTGGCATGTTATTTTATTTACATTCATTACTGTTTTCATAGTATAATTCACGCACTGCTGCGGCAACATTTGTTTCCTCTGATGCTCTCCAGCATGGAAAAACCATCATTTGTAGGCATGACATTATGTTTTTGAAGAAAAACAAGTCTGATAAAATACATACATATATAGAGGGGCTTTAGGCTAGTGGTCTTCGCCTACTGATCTGTTAAACTGTCATTCACATTTTGCTATCACTCACCGCAGTATACAGCATCAGACAGGTGATGCAAGATCATTCAAAGCAGTGCAAAAGTCTTGAAAAGAGTATTTACTTCCCAGTGCCTAACTTCTTTTGAGATGGCTAAGTGCTCTTTTTTAGTGATTTGCACTGCGTTGCACCACTATGCATCAACAGGGCTTTACATGGTTAGTTCTTGGGCATTCCAGCAGCAATACCCATATTTTTTACGCAAATCCCCATCTACTAAAATTGTCACACCAGGCTGTGTGTACAAAAAATGTCTCTGAGGCAGGCCCAAAGTTTTAAAAATATATGCATTTCTCCAAAAAGATCACACTACAGCACACATCTAATGTGTGAAATGTTTTAAAAATGGTATAGGATTTTGCACTGGAAGCTTACCTATGCTAAACAACGCATTCACCTCTGCACCATGGTGCAAAGTAGTGTGCCAGGCACTAGGCAGGCTGTTTGTGAACCACTGCAGGTGAAGAGAGCAGCAGCAGGCAATATTTTGTAAATATGGCTCTGCATTGCGATACATTTTAGTAAATCTGGTTCAATGTGTTAGCAAACGTCTGCTTACTGCCCAAAGATGGACACTGATTTAGAATAATTCTATTCGCTGTTGATTGAGATCCATAGTTAATGCATTGAAAAACTGGATTACAGATGCACCATATTGTTAGACACAGTGATGCCCAGGTTGGCCCTGTTTTGTCTCTCAGTTCACTAAAGGTCTCTGGAGGTTCAACTTAAAAAATTGCTGTAACTTTTCTGCATCCAGCCATGCACCCACCCACCCTTCAATCAGGGCTTTCATCCATGATTGCAGTCAGTACTCAAACATGCACACATGCATTCACACCGCAATGCCACTTTCTCACTCATCCATCCATCCATTCAGTCATTCACTCATCCTATTGTCAGATTCACAAAATCACACAGCCGCACAACCAACACACACAAGGAGAAGCTCTTTGACCTTTAAAATAGCCAGACTGATTGGCGTTGCCAATGCTTGTTCCTATCTGCGATCGCCTCGTAAACATAAATTCTCCGGGTACCCTGGGACGCAACTGGCAGTGCACAGGGGACATTGGTTATGCAATTTCCAAAAACGGTCCCCCTCCTCTGTACAACCAATTCCATGCCATACCACCATTGCTTGTCATTGCATTCTATCTTGTTCTGCACCCTAACCTGTGGCTATGGCAGATAAATGTGGGGGGAGGTGACTAACACCCGTTATTGTCCACACGTGCTGGCAACGTGGCTTGAGTAAACCTCCTTTCAGACTGTATGTTTGTGAAATGCCCTATTATAACTTAAAATGGGATTTTGAGACCTTTTCTGGATTATAATAAATGTCAAATCAATTTCTAGGCCTCAATCAAGCCTGCTGCATATTTCCTGACCTTCTCTGCATGGGAAAGCTCCTTGTGATGCGACTTGCACAAGGAGTCCTACTTTGAACTCCTTGTCTCTATTCCCTACCACCACTATCGCTGCCAATTCACAGCCGTCAATCACCCACTCTCACTGTCCAGTCCCCTTTCTCCTCCTGGTTCTTTGTACATTTAGCTGCCTCGCCCACTACTCCATCCTAACTTCTTCCACCACCCACTTTCTTTTGCAATATTCTGCCCCTATTGCTCCAACATCCAGTCTTCTTCCACCGCCTAGACTGCTTTCCTGTCTCCGACCACAAATGTCGCAAATTGAATCTCCTGCTTCCAGCCATTTTGACAGCTATTTTGTCATGCCTATTACAATGCTCATGTCTCACCTCCTACCGAGCAGATTTTTTAAATGCATTTATTTATTTATTTATTTGCTGTTTTATGGAACGCAAACCTGGCCCAAGGGCATTGAAGCACGCCACATGAGCACCATTTACAAAACACCTGGTCAGAGTCATATTTTTTAGGCATAGGGAGATTAAGTGATTTGCCCAGAATAACAGGATGTTGTTGAGTCAACACCAGCACTCAAATTTGATTCACCTGTTCCAAAGTCAGCAGCTCTGGCCATAACATATTACCACCCAACACCTGCATTTTTGCTCTCCCTCCTGGTTATTGTCCATGTTCCAAGCATGCCTGATCGCCATCTTTGTTTTCCTTTCCACTTTTCTCCTCCCCTTTTCCCTCTTCCCCTGCCCAATTTCCATTTTCAATAGCTTTTGCAGATTTCAGCGCGTTCGTATGTGGCAAGTGATACCGCTTGCAATTGTGAGGGTTGAAAGGGGTTGTCTGAAGGTGTTAATACCAAAATGTAGGATGCGTTTTTAGAAGTGAATTCAATCAAGCAGCTAACAATAATCACCACTAACATTCTAGTTAATTTCTGGGCTGGAATACTTTGTATTTGTGGATTAGTTGTAAGCCACATGCATTTAGATTGAAAGATGCCTACCAATGGTACCACATGGTGATAAAAAAACGTATTGTCTGATACTACATTAAGTTAACTGTATTTTCTAGGTAAGGTTATGACAGCTGATTTGACCACATAAGAGTGAGAGCGTTCTCTCTAATAAAGTAGTAGGCACGTTCTATCTTCATGTTACTTGTGTTTGCCCCCTAAGGACCCACTCTACCCTCTTTCCTTGGAGGGTAGCTGACCACTGTAGATATACAATTCATAGAAAGTCTGAGCTTAGTATTCAATACAGAATAATGAACTTTGAACTTTGAACTGCTATGGAAGATAGCTTAGTATTGCTTACCAGTTGCACAGAAATGATGGGTTCCAGCGGATTTTCTCTTGTTTGACTCTTTTGTAAGATTTTTTGGTGGTCACATCTTTGAGGTCCTTTTGAGTTGAATCTGAAGTAAGGTGGAAGTGTGGGAATCCCCTGGCTGGTGCTCTGGGGGTGCAGGTGAGGTAATCCTCTGAAGGCGGGTTCAGGCTTTAGAACGCGCCAACGGGAAGACGATTGGGTGCCCCCTGAAGAGCTGATGCTTCTTGTAGGATGAGGCAGTGAAGGGAAATAGCCGTCCTAGTCTTTTCAGCCAAGAAACAAGAAGAGGGACTTTAGGAGTGTCCTCTGTTGTACTGTGGTGGAGGACTCTCGAAGCTTTTTAGTACGCGTGGAGTGATGGAGTTTCATGGCAGTCCTAATCAGTTGTCTATGATTCTCACCATCTGAACTTTATACTAGGAGCAAACATGGCACGCCTGTTAATGTTTAATCATTTTTACTAGCATGGGTGAATCACTATATCTATGAACAGTGGAAGATTTTGTGGAGCTATAAAATCTCCACACGGTTCGATTCCAATTACATCCAAAATTCACAAATGCTAGAAATAAGCGGGGTGTAATGTCCAAAACAGAAGATATGAGTTTTCGATGGCAGGCTTGGTGGTCTGAAATGTAAAAACCTGCAATATGATGAAATTATTAATTATTGTGTTTTGGGCATATTTTTAACTGTTGTACTGGTGAACATTTAGAGGATGAGCGGGACGGTATTTTGTCAGATCAATGAACTTTGTGGTGGCAGTTTTCAAACAAACGAACGAATTAATTATGGTTACTGTAAGAAAATATATGTTTGACCTTTTGAGTCTATAAAAAGTACCAGTCAAATAGGAAGATACCGAACAGCTAGCACATGCAACTTTTGTCCCGCTGGCGACAATCACCTGCTCTAAGTATTGTTGTCACTTGCTTGTAAACACAGGCTGAGACTCACCGGATGCCTTGTTGCATGGCTTATGGAGGTCTGCTATTCTGCAAGAGGACGGGGGGAGGGGAGGGGTGGCGGGGGATAAACCTTAACAAGCCAATCAGAATGGACAGTCTCCCTGGAATCGCGATCAAGAGACGAGACAACTCTCGGATTAATCATGATCTCTGTTGAAAGTTCCAGTCACACGTTGTAAAATAAACATTTTAAAATTAACTTAAAGTGTATAGGGTGTGACAGAAGTGGAAAGGTGGGAACATCCTGTCGCCTTTCAGTCATTTCTTTGTCATACTCGTCCTGACTTTTCCTGTTGTCACATCAACAACCATTTGCTCATTCACTATGTCATCGTGTGTATCACAATTCCATAAAATATATGCTAGGATAGACTTATATTTATTTAATCACGAGTATTTCATATAATTAGACCACAATTACATCATTACATGAATAAAATAGTTTTTACACTATTATTACATTATGTTGCTTAGTTTTATAAATGTGAAGAAACATTGTGGAATCCAGGGTCGTTCCCCCGCACCCTCCCACCCCAGATATTATTTACAATAATAGCATTACACAGACGATAAAGATAGAATACAATTAATACATTAAAAATCAATGAATTATATATATTTTTTTAAAGCAAGATCGGGCATCCTCTGATATACCTCCCAGGTTATTTTAACGAAGGGAATGACAGAATAATTTCAAAACAGAATAACAGGAACAACACAAATCTAATTAATGTAATGCAGAAAATCATTAAATATTACAATAATGTATAAATAATAGTACTGAGCAGTATTAGGTATACTGTAGACTATAAAAATCATATGACAATTAAAATGAAAAAATATCTAATAAAAGAATAAAGGTTAGAGGAATATTCAGGAAACAAGACATTAATTAAATAACTTACAAATACTCGAAATAAAATACTTAAACCACGAAGAAATCGCAAGAACAAACAGAGGGAAACGAAGAAATTATGGAAATTAAGTAAACCTTACCATGAGGAAATGGCACTTGAGAAAAACAGCAAAGAAACGGCAGGAGAAGATAATGCAGGAAGGGTCTCCAGGAAATTTGGGAACTGGCAGGTGCGGAGTGCGTGATTAATGGAGAGGGGAGGGGACACCGCTCGAGCTGATGAAAAACTAGAGCGTTCTGCAGATGTCTGCAGAGTCTGTCTCTGCGGAGTACTGAGAGGTGACCTATGTGTTTCGTCTTACCAGCTGTACAGAGGTGCTGGTCTGTCTGCCAAGTAGTGTATCTGAAAGGTCGATCAGTCTAAGAAAGATTGAGACTCAGGCCAGGTGACACACATGAGATATCTAGATTATTAAACAGTCATACTCCAGGCTAAGCCATGGCTATATCTTGCTCCACATGAGGATCAAACCTGCTTTCATACTGTTTTTTGTTTACCTGAATTCTCACACAACCTCACCTATTTCTTTAGGACAGCCTGGATGGAAAATATAAACCACCTTCAGCACTTGTCAATGTCAACCCATGTTCTCAGTGAAGACGAGTGCTGCTTCTTGCATAAGCCAGCATTTTTCAACATTTTAGAATTTATTGCCTGAGCATCTGGACATATAATTATGCTGCTTAAACACTCCTTTTCCTCTGGCCACGCCATCCCACTTGCAAAATAAGCCACAATCACATATTTGTGTCTCTGTGTGTGTATATATATGTGTTTCTGTGTACACACACACACATATATATAAATATCTTTCCGTTTGGTCCACAGGGCGGGCTTCCAGGCGCTCTTGTGGCGGTGCACACGAAGCGCGGCAGAACCAAGCCGCGATTAAATAATTCCAGTTACCCCGTGAGGGGAGTTAGTTCTCCATGCACTCCCGGATATTCTTTCCAATTACAGCCTTACACCAAAGTTAGTAGATCGGTTTTAAATTTATTTTCATTATCAGCAAGCCAGCAACACCTAACGCGTTTCGGTCTCTACGGAGACCTTGCTCACAGGAAACCATCACTACATTTTTTTACTAAGTTTAAATAAAGAAACATCCTCCATTTCGATACATCACTTCCTGTTAGTTGCACAGGAATTGTGGGACATGTAGTTTTTAACCAAACATTTAACCCAAATTACGGTTATTTTCTGATTTCAACATTTAAGCAATTAAACAGTACATGGGATTCATCAAGTGAATTCTTACTCTCCAGTAGGTGCAATAAGTTATTACCAAAATTCAAATTTTATGCCTATCATTCGTTGTAATCCAGCCCTCTAGTGGGCATTCAAATCACAATTAAGAATCCTTGAATCTTATTCATAAATCATTATGATCTGACCCTCTAGTGGGTATTCAATTCACAATTTTGGTTCTTATTATATCACATTTTCCATGTAACTTTTACATTCCTACTATTTATCCTGTGCATCTAAATAAGAGGAAAATAATTATCACTAGTAAAAGATTTGAAAAACGTAAATATCATCCAGCCATAATTCAAAATGCTTTGAAACGATCTTCCAGTATCAAAAGAACGGAATTGTTGAAAGAAAAACCTAAACCAGAAAGTGATGAACAAAAGATTCGATTCATAACAACCCACTCCACAGCAAATGAATCAATAACAAAAATGTTAAGAAAAAATTGGCATATTTTGCACATGGATCCAAAAATTGCTGAAATTGTGGGAGACCATCCCAATATAACGTATCGAAGGGCCAAGAATTTGAAGGACAAGTTAATTTCCAGTCATTTTCAGGATCAGAAGAAACAAAAAGCTTGGTATAAACCCAAAGGTTTCTATAAATGCTCTGGATGCAAGGTTTGTTGTATCGCCCAAAACATTAAGGAACTAAACATGGCGAATAATAAAACTTGGATAATTAACCAACTGATCAACTTGTAAAACACAATTTGTGATTTATGTTTTAGAGTGCCCGTGTTCGTTAAAATATATTGGCAGCACCAAAAAAGAACTAAAGGTACGAATTTTGGAACATGTACGAGCAGCAATTAACAATGACAGAAGCAACGCCATGGCTAAACACATGGAGTGGGAACATAAGGGAAATTGGAAAGAACTAAAATTTTATGGAATCGAAAGTGTTGGTATAAATCAGCGAGGAGGAGATCGTGAAAAAATAATGAGACAGAAAGAATCAAAACACATAATGAGCTTCAGAACCCTTAATCCTCATGGGCATAACCTGGATGAGGAACTACATTGCCATCTTTGAACTCAAAACCAAATGAAATGAACATGAACTATCTCTCTCAAAAACTTTTATTAATCCCTTTTTTTCACTTTACATGAACTATTTTAGGGCACAAAATTATTTTGTTTAATTTTCCTCTTATTTAGATGCACAGGATAAATAGTAGGAATGTAAAAGTTACATGGAAAATGTGATATAATAAGAACCACAATTCTGTATTGAATACCCACTAGAGGGTCAGATCATAATGATTTATGAATAAGATTCAAGGATTCTTAATTGTGATTTGAATGCCCACTAGAGGGCTGGATTACAACGAATGATAGGCATAAAATTTGAATTTTGGTAATAACTTATTGCACCTACTGGAGAGTAAGAATTCACTTGATGAATCCCATGTACTGTTTAATTGCTTAAATGTTGAAATCAGAAAATAACCGTAATATGGGTTAAATGTTTGGTTAAAAACTACATGTCCCACAATTCCTGTGCAACTAACAGGAAGTGATGTATCGAAATGGAGGATGTTTCTTTATTTAAACTTAGTAAAAAAATGTAGTGATGGTTTCCTGTGAGCAAGGTCTCCGTAGAGACCGAAACGCGTTAGGTGTTGCTGGCTTGCTGATAATGAAAATAAATTTAAAACCGATCTACTAACTTTGGTGTAAGGCTGTAATTGGAAAGAATATCCGTCCGGGAGTGCATGGAGAACTAACGCCCCTCACGGGGTAACTGGAATTATATATATAAATATATATATATATATATATATATATATATGCGAAAAGAACTCCTGGCCGCCAAATATGAGGCGGGCGAAATGCAGGTGCGGACCTCTTCGAAACTCCTTTAAATCACGGACCACCACACAGGATCAAAGTGCAAGCAGTGTAGCTAATTTATTCAGCATAATGAGACAAGTGTCTTTCCTTGACGCGTTTCATTCCACGAAGGAGCTTGGTCACATGACGCGCCACAGCAGACATTGCGTTTTTAAAGTGAATTAAAAGCCCAACCAGCTTTAAAAAATAAACTGTCCGGCAACAAACCAACAATAGTGAATATAAACAAAAGACTATGGCAAAGCAACAAACATTATAACGTTACATCGTTTTCTTTCCACAGAGAAGACCGTTTCAATATTTTTGTATGTATAGTTTGTGCAAATATCGCTAAAGTGCAGTTAGACTTAAAAATAAATAATTTATCATAATGATAAAAATTTAAATTGCACAAGTAGACATCAGATCATTCCCCTAAAGTAATCACGGCAAATGCCCTAACCATCGGCCCATTGAATACAGTTGATAAATCAATTCCAATTGAGGACACTCAAAACATTTTGACATATCATAATTACAGAGAAAATAAATGGACAATTAAGCATATTGTATGTGACCATGTGAAATGCCAGTGCACATATCAAAGGACAAACAACCAAAAATATGATAATATATACAGATAAAGTGCTAATGCAACTATCAAGGAACATCATACAGGAAAAAAGCATAAAGTCCATCTACTAAAGTGCTAATGCATATATCAAAATGCTTGTTACACAAGGGCCTAGGTGTAAAGCCATAAAAAATGCAAATGCATATATTCAAAAAAACACATTGCAAGGAAGGCCTGAATAAATACATACTAATGTCTAGTCAACAATGGACGTGAAAATAGAAAACCTTTGTAATATTAAAATTATCAAGTTGCGCCATCTTAATGGTCTAAAGTGCAAACGTGCTTTATAGTGGTGTCAGTAATGTGCAAAAAAAGGGCAACAGTTATCAAAACGGGAACAGCAGAATCGAGGCTCCTGAACTAAAAACCTCCTATTGATAGAGTTAGTGAAGGAACAGCCTTTGCTAAAACAGTTTCAATTTCATTAATTTACATCTAAAGTGAAGTTCACACAGTATGGGGACTGGCAAATAATGAAACCAAATGGGGTCAAATGCAAGTCTGAAAAAACAGATGTTAAACCTTACCTGTCCTAAAGACCTACTGACCCTAGAAGTAAACAGATCCTATAAAAAGTTATGGAGGTCTTCATTCATATTGAGTCCATTAGGGACTTTGGTATCAAGTAATAAGATGAAATGGGTTTCTGTCTGAGTAGTTTATCACGATTCCTGCCCCTTCCGGGGTTGGGGACTGATCCCAAGACAGTGTATTCAAAGTCCTTAAGTTTGTTATTGTGTATGGACTTAAAGTGTCTAGCCACCGGATAGTTGAATCTGAATTTACGATGGCTCTTATGTGTTGCAAAGTATGCTTATAAAAGGGGAGCTTCCTGCTACCAATAAACTCAAGATCGCAAGTACATTTAAGTTTGTAAATAACATATTCTGACCTGCATGTCAGATATTCTTGTATTGCGATCTTTTCCTCACTAAAAGCTGTAGTATAGTGGGTACCGTTTTTAGCAAAAGTGCAAGCATGGCATGACGTGCACTTGAAGAAACCCATTTTGGATAGCCACGATTTCTTAACTGGGACCTCCGGCATAGATCTGTCAAGGGCATCCCGTATTGAAGGGGCCCTTCTAAAAGTGATGGCTGGTTGGCTAGGCATGATGGGGCCCAAGATGTTGTCAGTCATAATGATAGGCCATTCGGAGCACATAATACGGCGAATGGCTCTCTCTTGGGTACAGAAAGTTGTTATAAGGCAATTATAACACTCTGACTTTTAGACAGTGGTGACATTGTCCAAAGGTTCCAATAATTCATCTCTGGATCTCACTTTGGCCTTCAGTAAAGCTTGATCTAAGATCTTCTTTTTATAGCCTCTTTTAAGAAATCTTTGGACGGCTTCGTCTAGACAGGCATCAGCTGCTACATCACTGCTGCATATCCGACGGATACGAATAAATTCTCCGAACGGAATGCTATTGATCGTATGAATACTTGCACCCTTAATTTTGATCAAAAAGTCAGTAGTGTCTTTTAGATAGGAAGGCAAATTCATGACGTGTGGTTGAAGAAAGAAATCAACGTACTTAGAGATGTTTTCATTCATGCTTCCTTGTGCTGAGATTATTGGACGACCTGGTACTGGGGTAACCAACTTGTAGACTTTTGGTAGGAAATAAAGGATCAGAGTGATTGGATGTTCCACACTCAAAAATGTCGATTCCTCTTTAGTCAAATGACCAATTCTCTGCCAATTGTGAATTTCATTGCGTGTTAGTTCTTCACATTTACGCATCACAATTTTGGTGGATTTAACGTAACAGGAAGAGTCTGATACATGTCTTTCAGCTTCAGCCAAATAGTCAAATCTTGAGCACAAGACCGTGTTTACCCCTTTGTCCGAGTTTTTAATGATGATGTTGTAGTTACTTTGCAATTTTTTGACAAGTTGATGGTATTGGCTGTTGTTATAGTCGATCTTTTTAGCATTATTCAATACCCTTTTGTTTAGGTCTTTTAGTTCATCTATAGTGTCCTTCGGCATTAATGGTAGAAATGTGGATTTGGAGCAGAATGGACTCAGTGTGGATTGTTTAACATTGACTTCCTGACTGACCGCCGGAGCATCTTGTGAGTCGTTTTCAAAGGCCAGATCATAGAGATTTTGTAGGTCTGGAATATCCTTGACTTGCATTGGAATAGTAGAACTGTCATCGGATACATCTATGGGTAATTTCTTTCTAAATGTGTGTATATAAATGCATATATATATATATATATATATATATATATATATATATATATATATATATATATATGAATGAACATTTATATATTTTAACGTACTGGAGGTAATTAGTAGGTAGTTATAGTTAGGACCATGTTTCCATAGGAAAAGCGTTTTTTGTCTTGCCTATTTCTTTGGCGCTGGTTGACGAATCTTCACAAAATTTCCCCAAAAAGGTGCCATGTTGAGTCTTGTTGTGCAAGGAAAGTTTCAGGGCGATATGTCAAACGAGGCAGAGAAAAAAGGGGGGCGTCAAAAAAATGTACTCTTTCCATGTCATTTCCCTTCGGAAATTTAGACAAAGCTACAGCCCGAACTGCTACACGGAATTACAATTTGTCAGAAAGGTAGATTTGGTCCTGGGAAGTGCCTTTTTGTCGTTAGTGGCAGCGGGCTAACGCGCATCTGCTGGAGCGCGAGCATCTTATTTTAATACTTTGGTTCATTTTGCTGATTACGAGCATTTTACTCGCACCTTTACCCCCCCTTCACCCTGCTGACCACGAGCAGCGGTAATTGCTTTTTTTAATCCCCTCGGTGGCTCTGCTGATTACAAGCCGCCACTCGCTTCTGCATAGCCTGCCTAAAGCCAGTAACCTACCGTGGGCTGTCCGCTTAATGGCGACCCCCGGCGACTGTGGGCGCCATTTTGGGTTGGGCAGCTGGGCTGGAACATCCTAGCCACTCCCCTTTCCTTCCCCCTCCCCCCCTGATCCCTTCACTACTTAGATGGCCACCACGCGTCAGCGCAGCGGACGAGCGCAGCGGGCGCGACGTAGGCGCGCCGAAGTCGCGCCAGAGTTAAGCCCGTCTGCGCCCGTCCGCGGCTGGCCGGGGCCCGGGCCTGGTCACTATGCACTGTCTTCCATTAGGTACAACTCGGCCACGCTATTCTCTCTTTGGCATCCCCACCCCCCGCCTATCCTTGCACTAGAACGCATTGCCTCACTTGGCCTACGTAACCCCAATCCTGCCTTCCCGTGTCCCCTCACTCCAGTCCTACAGCCCCACCATACCCTTCCTACCTCTACTAGGTCACCTCTTAGTCCTGATAACACTCCCCCACGCACCCCCGGCAAGCCCCATCCCGGGACATCGGCGATCCTCCTTAATACCAGGTCGGCGGTCGGGCACCACCTAGAGCTTTTCCACCTACTTGACTCACGTCAGCCTGACCTGCTTTTTCTAACGGAAACATGGTTCAGGGACGATTCGTTACCCAGCCTGTTGTCCATACTGCCTCCCTCTTACTCGGCTATCAGGAGGGATCGCCCAGGGGGGAAGACCGGGGGGGGGTGTGGCCTTAATCTCTCGCACGGACTTTCTCTTTCAAACCCTACCGTCCCCCGTGATTCCGGCTGTGGACTGCCTTGTAGTCCGCTCCATTTCATTTGGGGTACCTTTAACCTGTGTACTACTTTATCGCCCGCCTCAGCCCACCCCTGCCTTTTTACCAGCTATTGAGGAGCTTTTGGCCACTCTTGTGGTGAATAACTCCGCTATTCTTTTACTCGGAGACCTGAACTATTGGCCAAATTATCTTGCTGAAGATACTAGATCTAAGGAGTTTACGGCCCTGCTCACCAGCCTAAACTTCCTTCCTCAGCTCCGCACGGCCACCCACACCAAAGGTCACCAACTCGACCAAATTTGGTCTTTTAACATCCCCATGGATTCTCCAATGATCTCGCTGTGCTCTTGGTCAGACCACTCCCTTATTTCCTTTACGGCCTTTCTCGGACGTCCGCCCAAACCCCCCCTGCCCAAAAACACCTGGGCCAGAAAGTGGGACAAGGCGGTCCTCCCTGCTGTGTGCTCTTCTCTAGCGGCTACCAGTCCGGAGCTTCAAGGCCACCCCCTTTCCATTCAGCTCTCGGCCATTAACACCTGGCTGCTTAAGGCGTGCAACTCCACCATCCCCCTTAAGAGAGTGACCATCAAACGTGCTCATGCGGCCAATCGCTGGTTTACCCCGGCCTTAAAGGACAAAAAGCTAGCCACCCGCAGAGCCGAACGTGCTTGGCGCCGCTCCTACTGTCCCCTTCTAAAAACCACCTACTGTCAGTCTTTGAAAGAGTACAAATGCGATATACTCCAAGCCAAGACGGAGTATTTCTCAGGTAGAATTCTGACTGCTGACAACCAGCCAAAAGAGATCTTTGCCACGGTTCATGAGCTCGCTGCTTCTGACAGGGCGACCCCTAAGATCCCTCCTTCTCAGACCCTTTGTAATTCCCTTAATTCTTATTTTATCGAGAAGATTGTCCTTATCAAGGCCAATATTCCCCTCTCGCCTCCTACACCCTCCCCTACTCCCCCTATCCCCCCTATCCCCGTCCTCACTGAGTTCCCCCTCCTCACCCGAGATTCTCTGCTCCCCCTTTTGGCCCGGATCAAATCGGGATCCCCCCGGGACATAGGTCCGGCATTTGCTCTTAAAGAGCTCTTCTCCAACTGTCACTCTCCTCCTCTTACCCTTATCAACCACTCCCTCAGCATTGGCACTGTCCCCGCCGCTCATAAGTCGGCAGTTATCATCCCTATTCTCAAGAAGGCAGGGGCGGACCCCTCCCTGCCCTCTAACTACCGCCCTATTTCCCTCCTCCCTTTCCTTGCGAAGGTCTCAGAGGCCCATGTCATCAGGTCTCTCAGTTCCTTTGTGGAATCCACGGGCGCTCTTTCCTCCCGACAGGCGGGCTTCCGCCCACTGCATTCGACCGAGAAGGTAGTGGTGTCGGTGATGGATCAACTGAGGGAGGGGATCGACACCGGCCGACCGCAGGCCCTAGTCCTGTTAGACCTGTCCGCCGCGTTCGACACGGTGGACCATGACATCTTGTTAAACCGTGTCCAAGCGGCGGGCATTGGGGGCACGGCCTTTGCCTGGCTCCGTTCATTTTTGACCGATAGGGAGCAGGCCGTTCAACTTGCCAACTTCACGGCCCCTCCTAGGAGGGTGACCTGTGGAGTTCCACAAGGCTCCTCTCTCTCCCCTTTATTGTTTAATTTATATATCTCTCCCCTCATTTTTTCTTTACAGCAAATGGAGGTCTCGGTGTTTAATTACGCCGATGACCTCCAACTTATCTTCAACCTTTCATCTTCCCCTTCCTCGTCTGCCAATTTCCAGAAGGTTATGCTTTTCATCCAAGGGTGGATGAACTGCAACCACCTCAAACTAAACCCGGACAAGACCGAACTGGTCTTGACGGGGGTGGTTGCAGTCCGTGGTCCCCCTCCTTCTGGCCCCCCTCACTCGGTTCTCCCCCCCTCCCAGCCCCCAAAGTCAAAACTCTGGGTATTTTCATTAACCCACTGCTCACCCTTCACACTCAGATCAGCTCTGTGGTGTCTGCTTGCTTTTTCTCCCTCCGGATCATCCGGAGGGTTTCACGTTTTTTCTCGGTTGCCGCACTTAAACTCATTCTCATGGCCATGGTGCTGTCGCGCCTTGACTACGGGAATGTTATCTTCAACGGGGCCCCAGCTTACCTTATCCGCCGACTTCAATTGATCCAAAACCAGGCGGCCCGCCTGATTTTTGGTCTTCCTAGGTTCAACCACACGACCCCCTTGCTTCAGTCCCTCCACTGGCTCCCTGTGAGGGAGAGGGCGCTCTTCAAGCTGGGATGTATCACCTACCAGGCTAGATCTGGGACCGCCCCCGCCTTCTTGTGCGAAGCCATCTCCCCTTATCTTCCGTCTAGAGAACTTCGATCCACTTACCAGGCCCTCCTGTCAGTTCCTCGTTTTAGGAAACAGAAGGCCGGGGGGGCCAGATTTGCAGTGCTGGCTCCATCCTTTTGGAACTCTCTTCCTCTCGCCCTCAGGATGTCCCCTTCTTACTTGGAGTTTCGCAAACAATTGAAGACCTGCTTGTTCTCCAGATCCACTGCAGCTTAATCCGCTACCCACCGACCCTCGGCTATCTAGCGCCATGAAACCGTTTCGGTAAAAGAGCGCTCTACAAATATTTTAAAATTCAAATTCAAATTCAAAATTAAAATACAAATTCAAATCTGTTTAGCAATTTTAGAGATATTAACCGAAATCTAAATTTGTATAAATATAGGGATGCGAAGGTTCTGCAAACCCTTGTGCTGAGATCTGAGTGGCTGCCAACACTTCATACCAGGAAGTGTTGACAGCCATCTTAGGAATCCCACGAAAAACATAAAAAAGAGAAGGCACTAGGTAGGAATACCCTGACCTCTAGGGGGGTTCCAGAAGGACCCCGCCAGGGCAACAAAATGTTTTTCAAAACAACAATGTAGGCGGGAGCCAATCTACAGCCGTGGCTCCTGCAGAAAAAAAAAAAAAAGGTGTGTCATGTCCCGGGGACATTGGGAATTATGGGAGGATGGTGCATGGGACACCCTTGCTGGGGCTTAGAAATGCCCGGGGACCACCACTGTAAAACCTGGGTCGGGGACAATCGATATTTGCCCGGCGGTATTGCCTCTGTGACCCACGAATTATTAATCAATGAAGAGGCAGGCGCTGGAGACTGGAAAGCAGGAAACAAGGTTTTTATTCTCTCCGGAGGAGAACACAGCAAAACAGACAGCAGGTATCGTTCTGAGGTGCTCTAACTTATTTCTGAGGCCTGGCCCCTTATATTCAGCCTTTTGCGGTTTTATTACAGTTTACATACTCATGGCAATGCTTTGATGTACGGAAAGACATTCCCGGAATCCCCCCTTTGGGCCCGTTCCCACACATATTTACAGTAGAAGTCCCCACCCTGGTCACAACAGGTGATGACTATCGCGCAGCTGGATATTCCGCCAATTCATGGAATGCGGGGTTCGATCGGATCTCATGGGGTGGGGGCTTTGATCAACTCGGGGGTCCTTTGATGAGGGAAGCTTTCTATTGCACGGGGAGGGGCAAGGAATAGTATCGGCAGAGCTGGGTGTCGGCCTGGGAACGAGGAAGACAAACGGGCACACGGAGAAAAAGGGGTTTGCATCAAAGGGCCGGGGACCAGGAAAGGGAAGAAGGGAGGTGTCGCGCTGGGAACAGGATGAGGTTCTGAGGCAGAGCCGCGCTGAAGAGGGGTTTATGATTCAAGGCAGGTGCGAGCAGGGGGGGTTGGTCAGCGTGCAGGCTTGGTGTGGGCGAAGGGCTATGTCGGGGGCCAGTGGCATGCAAAAAGGGATGGTCCTGATCGAGGCACCTAAAATGGCGGGCGCGCACGACAAAAGTGTGGCATCAGGGAAAAGGCAAGATGGCGCAGATAATGTTCACCAAACCGTACTAATTTTCCACAGTCCTCCCTTTAACATATTCAAGACATCTTGCTGGTTCATTTTCTACTCAGTTCTATTATGGTGGGCATAAGAAGAAGCAGTAGGAACCCTAGGCGAAGGAGTCGTAAACATTTCATTTAAGATCTCTAGTTTTAGGAGGCGGACCTATTGATAAACTTTGATAAACTTGTTTAGCAGGAAAGTCATAGTAATGCAATACAAAAATGATTCGAAGTGCGAGCAGTGAGTACATTTCATAAGGTGAACTGATGGATTGTTACATAATTAATACAATGTTGGCTGGGAGAGAAACGAGACGTAGCCGAAATGATAGTGAAGGAATGTTCGAAGTTTAGTAAGTTTTCAGCAATTTTCTCATCTTCTGTTGGCACTGTGGAGCACCGGCGGTGGAGCTACGAGTCCAGCTCTATTCTAAGTTCCGTGTTGCAGGGCACGACCTTTTCCTCGCGTTTCTGGTCAAAAAAGGTCTTTTTTCCGCCCTGCGTCCTTTGGGATCAATAGTCAATAAGTTCGGGTGGAAGAAGGGTGTGCAAATAGTCCATAGGGTAGGTCGGAGAAAAAGGGGATGGAGCAAGGCCAGATCGGGAACAAACTAGGGGAACGAGAGATTTCAGATAGGCGGGCTCATGACCGAGTCAAGAGAGCGGGGACCTTTCGGCACACATTCGAACATGGAGCAGGGGCATCAAGTTAGCCCTTTCCTCTCCTTTTGTTGGAGATAGTGCCTCGTCCTGTAGCTCTGTTCTGTCGCGGTCACGCCTTGGCCCATGTCGCAGACGTTCCATAGTCCGTAGTCAGGCCACGTGCTCCCACATCCGGTCCTTCTTTCCTCCGGCAGCAGTACCCTTGAAGGAGTTTGAAAAAGACAGTCTTTAGAGAATTGGTAGAGGAAAGTAACCACATAAGTCTATTTCTCTCCCAGCCCCAGGTAAATGAGAATAGAAACGTCCGTTATGTTAGGGTTCACAACTGACATATAAATGATCGATGGTGAGCCTGCTGGATTTACTATGACTTTCCTTCACGATTGTTTAATATATTCACGACAGTTCATCTGATGGGGACCCACCTTTGTAATACAAGCCTGACAATGCTATACCGTTCTCTAGGGGTCTATATTTACAAAAAGGGTGTTGTGAGCTATCAGCATGGTACTAACAGGCATCTCGCTGTGGGACGAACATAGGCTAAACATTTTTCATATTATCAATGCCTCCTGCCTTTTACCTAAACATTTTCGCTTTTCGACAATGTTCATTGTAATGGTTCTCTTTGCTTCGGTCTAATCTTTGACTTTGTAAAACATCATTCTGGTTCCTATGCAGCCTCTCACGGCCTAATTACAAAATTAGAAAAGACAGGGGTCTCATGGGAAAACAACTAGGGACATAGAAAACGGTGGTGGGGGAGGGCATCGTCTTATTTTGGGTTATAACGGCATTATCGGCAAAAGGCCACAGTTCAGTTGGTGAGCGTTCAGTGACACTTCCCAAACTCTGAAATTTGCTTATCAAAAATCGCTTCTAGGAACCACAGCTGGCCTGCGTTAGTTGTAAGTCGGCTCATCTTTTACAATCGGGGGTGGGGGATAGTTAAAAACTCTTATCGGGGGGCAACTGAACGCAATACTGGGTGCGTCCTGGGAAGATGGGGGGTTTCGATTACTTTTATGGTTTGGGTATCGCGACAATTCGGAACGGGGAAGGTCGCGCTATCTGGGGCACTCTATTCCATCAGGGGAGCCGCTGACGTAGTTCCCTTATTACGGGTCAGATTAGGGAACCTCAGTCGTCTTACCCGTCCTTTCCCTTATGGCCAATTCAAAATAGTTTTCGGAAAGGAGAGGTAGTGGCACAGCGTTAGGGCGATTGCATTAAAGACAAGTTTTGAGCAAATACTGGCGGTATTTGAAGCCAATTGGGTGGTGTGCTAGGGGTGGTAGTCTGCCAATTTCGGAGCTAATCGCTCGGAAGAGTGGGAGTGTGAAGGAGAGAGAGAGAGAGAGAGAGAGAGAGAGAGAGAGAGAGAGAGAGAGAGAGTGCAACGGCAGGCTAAATAGTACACGTGCGACAGGAGGGTGGCAGTGTATTCGAGAAAGGCTATTTAGTGCATTACACAGCAAAGGACAGTTATGGGTCTGCGTTAGAATCTTGAAAGCATGTAGTTTGAGGCGGACGAGCATTAGACAGGGTAGAGGGGGCATGCTTTGAGGAAAAGGAAAAAGGAGGTACCATTGTGTCGCACTTTCTTGCACTCTTGGTCCTTCGACCAGTTGAGTCAACGCTTCAGTCACACACACACATTCTCTCATAGTTTCGAATCATACGTGACATGGGTCCATTCGTGCAGCCTGGTTTAAGGGTGATCATTTTTCATCAGATCATACTAATTTTACGGGCTTGTTTGCTACGTGAGTAGTTTGTAGGCGTGCTTAGGCGCCACCTTGCAGCGCTAGTCTGCTTCGTGTATCAGACATGGCAAGGCTTCAGATCTTCGCCACACCTAGGCTGTAATCTCTGATGTAACCTGCAGAGGGAGGGAAAAGAGGGGAAGGGAGGGGGGCAACATTCGCGCATATCAAATACATGGATTCGAGAGTTCTTTTACTTACCTCATACTCGTTTTTCCTCCTCGGGGTAGAGTCCTCGGGGATATGGTTTCTGGAGTAGGGGGGGCAGTGTGTCCTTATAGGTCGTGTGCGGGGAAGCGTAAAAAGGGAACCAGAGGTGCCTAGTGCGAGGTATCTAGTTAATAGATGTATCTCACTATCGGGGTCCTTAAATCTCCTTCAACGCTGTGACATTCTAGGGTTCTTCGGTCCTCGGGTCAGCTCTGTTCCCTAATACCTTTGAACGTCGTACTTTATAACATTTACATCGTTTTATTTTACCCTTCTTTTACATTCCCTCATTTATACCGTTCGTTTTACCCATCCTTGGAAGCCGAGGTCCTGCTCCCTGCGAGAGATCATGAGTCAGTCGCGTACCTTGAAGGCAGAGTATCGTGTCGTAGATCCGATCCGTCCTCCAGGGCTGGGCAGCCATCTTCTAATAACCTTAAAGAGAGAGCAGAGTAGGGTGCACAGAAAAGAACTCTCCCGCCCATCCCATATTTCAAATAAAGCATGCAATACCCGTTCATTATTTCGAAGACCTTTATTTTTGCAAAATCATAGCACGTGGATTTAAGAGGGTGCAGTCGTATTTGGCCGGACACGGCAATGGCTAAAGTGCGTACAGTGGGGGGTGTCGTTCTGCAGCAATAAAAACGTTAGAAAAGGGTTATCAATTCACTTGTAGCAAACTAAAACGTCTATCAGTTGGCCGGGGGGCTCGGGGGCGTTTATTTCATAATTTAGAAGCATAGTCAGACTAGTTGCAATCAGATTTCTTATATGCATACCGTGTGCGTGCGTCATAAGCGAGGTTATACATCGGCTATATATATAAATAAAATATAATACATTGTACATTTGTAATCATCATTTTCAACGGGATTCTTTTACATTGTTCGTTGAGTGAGCTCCCCTTTCTTCTTGTCAAGTGTACAAAGGGTCATATATGTCGTAGAACATTAAGTTTGTATAGTAAAAAGGGACACCACGAGGTGTTCGTAAGTTCCTATTGATACCGGCGCCATTTTGGGCGGGGCCGGGTTAGTCCGGAAGTAGCATCAAGGAAAATGTTTCCTACAACCGGCAGTTGGACCAGAGTCCTTTTCGGCAGTTCTAGAATTCATGCTAACAGAAGGAGTGGCAATGTCATGTTTATTTCGTTGGCGATCAAGGCAGTTGTCCCTTACCGGAGGCCTGCAGTGGCCGAGGGTTCCTCCGGGGACCTTTGTAGAATCTTCAAGGCTGTGGAGATGTTGTCGGAGGTGGGGGCTCGTGCTCCGGTGGGCGAGCGACCGAGTTACATTGCTGTTCAAAGTTACTCTAGTGGCCGAGGCCCGCCTTCCAGCGGACCCAGATGCCATTTTGAGGCCCTGCAGCAGTCCCCTCTCATCGAGTCTGTAAGAGTGGAAGAGACCTTTCTGGGGACAAAAATAGAGAGTGGAACTCCGTGTTGTGGAAGTGGGATATTCGGCTGGGGTGCGGCTGTGATGCCCCCACCTGGGGGGGGGCGAGGGAGACTCGTTCGCGCCGTCTCCTTCTCCCGGTGCACTCCAGGCCGCTCTCTTTCATGGGCATGCACGATGGTCTCTCCACACCCTGTGCTCCACAAGGCCCATGCTCGATGCTGTGGAAGTATGGCCACCTGTGGTGCACGTTCGGTGCTGCGCAAGTATCGGTGCAGTCATTGCATATTCAGTGCTCCGAAAATATGGGCACCATTGCACGTTCGGTGCTGCGCAAGTATTGGGGCACCATCACCTGGCTGGGGGTGCTCGGTGTTGGGCCGGGGGCTGGGAGACCTCCTATCCGTGGAGGTGGGAGAGGCTCGTCCGCGTCGCCTCTCCCTCCCAGCCCAACTTGGACGAATTGTTGTGGAGGTACGTGCAGGACATCCCGCCGCCCAGAGCTGCTGCGGCTGTTACGGAGGGGAAAAGAAAGAGGTGCCTCGTTCTTCTCTGGACCGGGCTTCCTTAGGTTATCGGCTGCAGCCGGACTCAGTTGGCCCCGGTCCCTGGCCATTGGTGGCCGGACCGGGTGGACATGTGGCGGGACTACCTGAAACTATCCAGGCCCGTTGCGGCTGGGCCGAGGAGGTATGTGGCGGGACTACCGGCAACTACCTAGGGCCGCTGCGGCTGGACTCCGCTGGCCCCTGCCTCTCCTCCGGCTCCCCCATACGTTAAGATTTCCTGACCAAGTGTTGGCAGCAGGGCCCGCCTTATATGGGTTGCCGCCGGTTGGGCGTAGCCGTAACCCTGCCCTGCTTTGGAAGGTTCCAGAATGAGGGGGGGGCGAATGTTCTGTTGACTTTCCTGTTCTACAGTTTACCGTTCTTGTTTTTCTAGCATTATTGTGTTTTTCTTTGTTTGTTATGTTAAAATAAAAGTTCGTGTTTATCAGTGGCTTACTGATTTCGTTTCCCATTTCTTTCTCTCCAGGTTGTTTCATGCTAAAATTTCTATTAACATAGTTTATGTAACATGGAAGCACGTGCAGGGGGATGACGCAGATTCATATATTACGTACACACAAGCTCAGACGGGGGGACAGTAAAAGCATGACACACAAGATCCAGAGACAAACATAAAAACAGTTATTGGCCATAATTATCTTTTTCGTCCGTTAATTTAGAGCTAGGCTGGGTTCCCGTCTCAACGTTGTCCGACCTAGGAAAATTCGAACATGTCGCTGAAATCGTTCTGGCGAAATCTGTGCCATCGGGCATAATCAAACGTGGTGGTTCTATCTGGTCTGTCCATGTGAGTCGGATTCTTCTTTGTCTCGCGCTTTTTCTCATTCTGCCGGCCTGTCGTTCCTGTCGGCCCTCTGCCCCTACTCACGCTCAGTAGAGTCGGGCATTGGGCTTTCCAGTGTCCGACATATCTACAAAAAGCGCATTGGTCTTGCCCTAAGTCTGGCCGTCTTTTGCGTAGTGTCGGGGGATAACTTTTGGGTCGTGGTGCCCCGGGGTTGTCCTGTCGATATATTTCTCTACCTGATTTGTCCTCGTCTTTTCTCTGTCGTTGCATAGCCTCTCTGCGCCACATACCGAGACTGTCGAGCATAATAGGCGTTGTCTTATTATTGCGAAGGGCTATTTCCAACGTTTCTATTTTATCAAGGTCAAAGGATCCTACCAGTGGCCACTGTTTGTCTTGACTTTCTTTGGAATACCTGTGCCACAATTTATTATAGGCTATGGTAACTAATCCATAGTTTATGAACATGTCCTTATTAGGGGTGCCTTCCAGTGGAGCTATATGGTCCACCTCTAATACACGGTCCGGGCTGAACCAATTATCAATCAGTGGGGAGAAGACAGACATGACGGCTCGCAACGAGGGACAAAAAGTCAGCACTGCCTATCTTATCACTGTGCGCAAAGACTAGACAGAATATTTCTATTCTACGTTGTTTGCAGGCAGTGAATACCTCATGAACAAAATAACAAAGAGTAACCAATAACGAGGAACAATCAATAATAAATAAGATAGAGTAGAATCAATGGGGAGAGTAAGTAGGGCGCAAAAGTCTGCGTCCTCTACCCTTTCACTATCCGCAAAGAGGAATCTGTTATTTCCGGTTTGCAGACAGAGAATCTCCAGAAGACAATCTGCGAACAGTAGTTCGGGGTCAAAGAACCCAGTTGATCAGTGAGGGAGAGGGAATCTCCCAAAAACCGTTAATAAATAATAGAGTCAGTGGGGGAGAAAAATAGGCACGACGGCTGCGTTACCTATCCTTCACTGTTTGCAAAAGGGAAAGAGCCTACTGTTTCTCCGCGTGCAGACAGTGAATCTCCAAATAAGTTAACAAAGAGTAATACTAGTATTTTTTTAAACAATCAAGCAATTATTTCGCAATTCGTCGTGTTTACACGACCTTACCCGGACCGTATGGACAGTTTCTTGTCTTCCGAATCCAGCGCCCGTTCGTCCTCTTTTTCTCGTATTTCTCACGGCACTCCTAATGGTTCCCAGTCAGGACCGTAGATCACTCGAGAGAGGTCTGTTCGGAACTAGTGAAGTTCGGATGATCGGCTGCCAGACGAGGGTCTATTGGGCAAGAGCTCTCCCGATCGTTGCAGTCGTTCACTCTGTCGTCGGGACCTCTCCCACTAGATCCACGAGTCGCTGATGGGCCCCACGTTGGGCGCCAATTGTAAAACCTGGGTCGGGGACAATCGATATTTGCCCGGCGGTATTGCCTCTGTGACCCACGAATTATTAATCAATGAAGAGGCAGGCGCTGGAGACTGGAAAGCAGGAAACAAGGTTTTTATTCTCTCCGGAAGGAGAACACAGCAAAACAGACAGCAGGTATCGTTCTGAGGTGCTCTAACTTATTTCTAAGGCCTGGCCCCTTATATTCAGCCTTTTGCGGTTTTATTACAGTTTACATACTCATGGCAATGCTTTGATGTACGGAAAGACATTCCCGGAATCCCCCCTTTGGGCCCGTTCCCACACATATTTACAGTAGAAGTCCCCACCCTGGTCACAACAGGTGATGACTATCGCGCAGCTGGATATTCCGCCAATTCATGGAATGCGGGGTTCGATCGGATCTCATGGGGTGGGGGCTTTGATCAACTCGGGGGTCCTTTGATGAGGGAAGCTTTCTATTGCACGGGGAGGGGCAAGGAATAGTATCGGCAGAGCTGGGTGTCGGCCTGGGAACGAGGAAGACAAACGGGCACACGGGGAAAAAGGGGTTTGCATCAAAGGGCCGGGGACCAGGAAAGGGAAGAAGGGAGGTGTCGCGCTGGGAACAGGATGAGGTTCTGAGGCAGAGCCGCGCTGAAGAGGGGTTTATGATTCAAGGCAGGTGCGAGCAGGGGGGGTTGGTCAGCGTGCAGGCTTGGTGTGTGCGAAGGGCTATGTCGGGGGCCAGTGGCATGCAAAAAGGGATGGTCCTGATCGAGGCACCTAAAATGGCGGGCGCGCACGACAAAAGTGTGGCATCAGGGAAAAGGCAAGATGGCGCAGATAATGTTCACCAAACCGTACTAATTTTCCACACCACCTCCCTGAGGATTATGTGAAAATGAAGGGGGGCGCTCGGACCCTCCCAGGCCCTGGGGACCACCACATCCCCAGGGCCACATAGTAAAAATGAATTGGGTAGGCCGAGCTGACCCCCCCTTGGTCCCAGGGACCACCACCTCCCTAGAGCTAAATTAAATGTCATGGGGGCCACATGGACCCATCTGAGTCATAGGGACCATCCGCCTCCCCTGGGCCAAAGTAACTTTAAAAGTGGAAGAGGGCAGCACGGCCTCCCTCCCAGGCCATTCTCAGTCCCAGGGACTGCCACCTCCCCGGGGCAGGCCCTACTAAAGAATGTCCCTGGGAAATGCCACCCCCAGGGCTGGCTCCTGCTATGTCCCAGGGTGCCCACCCCTGGGACATAGCTGTTTGCTGTGGAGGAAGCTTTACCCGCACCCGCCAATCCACAGCAAACACGCCGCTTCCAGCAAGCACTTGCTGGAAGTGGAGCATTTGTCTGCTGCTTTGCCCACCCACTGTCAAGAGAGCAGGGATACAGATTAATTGCTTGCAGACACAGAGAGCTGCATGTTTAGTAACTCCCTGTGTCTGAAATCAATCCGGCTCCTGCAGGAGGAGGGGAGTCGGCAGGGACCACTGGGGCCTTGAGACTCCCCCTGCGGTCCCGTTGTTAACTGGGTGCCCTAGGTTCATCCAGAACTAATGGCCAGGCCCTTAGTCCTGCAAATGGCCGGGCCCCGAGGGATGAGATACCCAGGGCCAAAATCAGCCCGGGTGATGGGGGGCCGCATGGTCCCCTCCCCTGCTACAAATATCATTTTTTAAAAGGCCGGACCCTGGGAGATGGGGTCCCTGGGGTCAAAATCGGCCCGGTAGCCCCCTCCCCATTGCAAAAAGGCCAAGGGCCCCTTGGCCGAAATCAGCCCAGGGAGGGTGAGCCATACGGCTTCCGTCCCCTAATAAAATATTTTGTTTTTAAAAAGGTCGGCCCCGGGGGAAGTCGCCAGTGACTTGTTGGGGGCTGAAGTCCCCTTGGCTGGTGAGGGTCCTTGCAGGCCACCAACCCCTCCTGTTACCTCCAGTAAGTCCCATACAGTGGGATTACTGAGACATGATTGGAAACCGCACCCCCTTTCTCCACTACTCTGCAAACACCTCCTGGCACAGTACTTGTTGGGGAATGGATTCCCTTTGGATGCTGAGGGTCCTTGGGGGCCAAGAAGCCCTCCTGTTACCAGCAGTAAGTCCCACACAGCGGGATTGCTAAGAGCTGGTCAGTGACCCCATTCCCATTCTCCGCCACTCTGCAAATGCACTTAGTAGTTAAAAAAACATTGAAATTCACTTAATAAACAAAAAGTTACCGGGAAGTAATAGTTAGGATATAGAATTTTAAAAAACTTAAAAATTCACTTAAAAAAACAAATCTTAAAGTTACAGGGGTGTTATAGTTAGGAAATATATTTTAAAAACCATAAATATTCACTGAAAAAACGAAAGGTTACAGAGACGTTATAGTTAGGCTCAGACTTCACTCGTACAAAACCATTGAAATTCAACAGATATAGTTACCTGAGCTAACTATAACTTATGCCCCGCAATGCAGTGCTTATGACTTCACATATTTTCACATATTACATCACGTCAGTGACATCACTGTAGACATTTCAATTGACATCACTGATGTCATCATCAAGTGAGTGTAAGTGTTTTTAAGAGTTTATGGGTGCTAAGCATATATACTAACCTACTACAAAAGTTAGATCAGTATACTAGTTGTACTACTAATGGTTGATACTATCTCTAACATGTGGGATCTGAGTGTGTGTGGTGGTCTGTATCAGTTTGTGAGTGAGTGTGTGAGTGGCTGTATGGGTGTGTGAGTGCATGCGTGAGTGACTGTATGGGTGAGTGAGTGGATATCTGACTAGGTCTGTAGGTGTGTGAGTGGTTGTATCAGTGGTGTAGCACTTATGAAGCAGATTTGTGGCTTTTCATTTTTATGCTGCATAGTATATATGACCCTGCCATATACGAAATTAGTTTCTTCAAAGGCACTGATGAGAGTATATACTTATGGCATGAAGGAGAGTTTGTTTGTCTGCAGAGGGTTATTATGAAGAAGAACCTAATAGCTGGAACTTTGGTGCAAATGCAATGTATTATGGACAATGTAGTCAGTGGGAGAAACAAGTTGACATTATTTAAACAACAAACCCATTGCAGGGTAAACGATGAAAATCAGAACGCACTGACAGCCGTCCTTATAATGCTGGATTTATCGGCCGCATTCGACACGGTCGATCATTCTATACTGATCGACCGTGTCGGAAATTTAGGCATCCGATCCAGCGCGAAGGAACTGCTTACCTCGTTCCTATCGAGCAGAACTCAAGCAGTAACGCTGGGACCTTTTAAGTCACCAGAACTTGCACTACCTTGCGGAGTTCCCCAGGGCTCATCGCTAAGTCCAACACTGTTTAATATCTACGTGTTGGACTTGGCGAGAGTGATCAAATCCTATCACATGAGCCTTACTTCTTATGCTGACGACACCCAGCTGGTGCTCGCTATTAACAATGATGGGGATCAGGTAGCGGCTTTGTTTCAAGAGGGTATGCTGGCCATTAAAAACTGGATGCAGGTCAATTGCTTGAGGCTAAACTCTGAAAAGACGGAGGTGGTCATCTTCGGTAAGATCACTCCGCAATGGTCCCCTGAATGGTGGCCTACTTCGCTGGGAACTCCACCTACACCGTCAGTCAAGGTCAGAAACCTAGGCATAGTTTTTGACGAGAAACTCAACTTTGTAGCACATGCCAACCAAACTGCAGCCAATGCCTATCATAAACTCAAACTCATCAGGAAAATAATCCCATTTCTATCTGACACTGCGGGAAAAATAGTGGTTAGCACATTAGTGCTCTCCTCATTGGACTACTGTAATGGTTTATTTGCCAATGCACAGGCCAGGGTGATTTCCAAACTTCAACTGATCCAAAATGCGGCTGCCAGACTACTTTCAAGAACTCCAAAATTTAAATCAGTCAGCCACATAATTAGGAGTTACCACTGGCTGACAATAAAAAACCGCATCAAATTCAAAACACTCTGTTTAACGTTTAAAGCTACTCATAACTCTGGCCCAAAATTCCTGCAAGAGCAGCTTTCCATTTATTGCCCGACCAGACAGCTGAGATCGATGCAATTACAACAGTTGGCAGTACCCCGCACCAGAACGGTTACCTGGGGAGACAGGCGTTTCACAGTATCTGCAGCCAGACTCTGGAACTCGCTCCCGTTAACCATACGAATGGCACATTCCCTGCTTCAGTTTAGGAAACTGGTGAAGACATGGCTGTTTAACCAGTAAGCACTCTCTTGCCTCTACGCTTTATCACCCAGAGACTCGTCATAGTAATCTTAGCACCAAGACGCCTACGGGCAAACGCACGCGCTCTACAAGTTGTATTAATAAATAAATAAATAAATATTTGAAAACATACCATTTTTAATCATGAAATGTAACTGACCTCATTTGAAGTCCTATGTTTATGTTGACACATTGTTTAAAATCTGAGCAATCAACAACCTTGCTATCCATATGATTTAGACACATGGGGGTCGAAACGCGTCATGGTGGTCACTCGGTCATAGAGAACTGTGGATTACATGCCATCTGGTGGGCTCGTTGTTCTGCCACAGTTGGGAGAATTGTTCATATGCAATATGGAGCGGTGACGCCCGTTAGCGAGCCCCAACCCGAGAGCAGGGGCGTAACACAGGCCCCTGCATCCCCCACAGTGCGGGGGGACCACGAGCTGCAGGAGGCCCCCTCAGCACTGTACTCACGCTGGAGAGCTACGGATTAAATCCGGAGGGGGGGTCCTCTATGTACCCTGCAGGGGGGGCCCTTCAACTTTCATTACGCCACTGCCCGAGAGGCTGGGCATCTGGATGTAAGCGTCAAATGTTCATTTGGAATTTATATTGAAGGATGCCCGCCTGCTGTACCTTGTAGAAAGGGGAAAGTAAACCAACGAGGTGAGGCCACTGTGTGATATCGGGTAGCCTGCCCATTTGAAGGCACTTTGGAAAGTCTTTGTAACAGCCAGGTTTGGCAGGGAAATTACCCATTGCGCTGTCCGGAGTAACACCAATGTTTTTAAATTGCCGAGTGCTGATGCGAAAAATCGATGTGAAATATTTTATGAAGCAGAGTTGTGGCCTTTCATTTTTATGCAGCATAGTATGTGACTCTGCCATATACGAAATTGGTTTCTTTAAAGGCAATGATGAGAATATATACTCATGGCATGGACGGGAAAGTGTGTTTGTCTGCAGAGGGTCATTATAAAGAAGAACCTAATGGCTGGAACTTTGGTGCAATTGCAATGTATTATGGGCAATGTAGTGCGTGAGAGAAAAAAGTTGACATTATTAAAACAACAAACCCATTACAGAATCAACAATGAAAATCAGTATGCACTGAAACCTCATATTATGGTGATATTTGAAAGCATGCCATTTTACTTGAAATGTAACTGACCTCATTTGAAGTCCTTCGTTTATGTTCACACAGTGTTTAAAATCGGAGCAATCAAAAACTTGCTATCCATATGATGAAGACCCATGGGGGTCAAAACACTGCATGGAGGACACACTGCAATAAAGAACTGTGGGTTACACTCTGTCTGGTGGGCTCGTTATCCTGCCGGACCTAGTTTCCATAGGAAAAGCATTTTTTACTTGGCTATAACTTTGGCGTCGTTTGAACAATCTTCATAAAATTTTCCCAAAAAAGTGCCACAGTATTATCCGGTTGTCATGGAAAGTCTGGGGGTGATCCGTGCAGTGGGGACTAAGAATTTAGGCGCAAAATAAGAGTGCGTTTGTAATGTTAATTCCCATAGGAACCTTTAGCCACACCTACAGCCCGAACCACTGAACGGACTTACACCAAATATGGCAGGGAGGTAGTTGTTGGTTTAAGGAAGTGCCTTTTGCTTATTTGATGTAAATCTGTTCAGTAGTTTTTGATAAATTTATGTTTGAAATGATTGTGATTTCTCTGGTTGCGAAGTTGCAGGAAATGCACTGCTCTGATTGGCTGCCAAAACTTCAACCAGGAAGTGTTGGCAGCCATCTTGGGACTAGGCTTCAAGCAGAGTACCACAAAAATTAAAATAAAGAAAAGGGGGCTGGGTAGGAATACCCTGACCCCCAAGCCATGGTTTTTGGGACCCCCTGTGACCCCGCCATGACATAAAACCATTTTGTTTTAAAAAACACTTTACGCAAATTTGTGATATTCGTGAATTGGCAGCAACAATATGGGGAGGCCTCAGGGACCTCCCCTGCCCCAGGGACCATCACCTCCCTGGGGCTAATTTCAATATTATGGGGGGCCTCCAGACCCCCCCCCCCGACCCTGGGACCACCAACTCCCCGGGGCACATGCATTTAAACAAATGCAACCCCCGGATACCACCACCTCCCCAGGGCTAACTGTCATAATAATGCATCGGGGGCTCCGGTACCCCCAAGCAGCCTCGGGGACTGCTACCTCCCTGGGGCACACATACACTAATTAAGAGGGTCCGTTGCAGACCCCCAGCCCCAGGGACTACCACCTCCCCACGGCTATATACAAGATGGGAGGGGGGCTGCACACCCTTCTTCCAGGAGCCCTGCATGTCGCTGGGGACTTCCATCCCCCAGGGACGGCTCCAGCAATGTCCCAGGGTGCTAGCCCTGGGACATTGCAGTTAACTATCGCATGGCAGGAGTACCATGAAGTGGAGCAGAATTGCTTTTGGACAGAAGTAGCTGAGTGTTTGCAGCTCCCTCTGTCCAAAGCAATGGTGGCTCCCGCAGGAGGCAGAGAGCCGGCAGGGACTGCGGGTATCTTGAGGCACCCCAGCGGTCCCCAACGAGTTGGCAATGCTTGAGGCAGGGGGCCCAAGGGGCAATATCGGCCCGGGGAGAGGGTTCAAGCTGGCCCCCTCACCATTTAAAAGAAATGCTCTAGGCCTGCCCCCGGGGCCAAAATAGGCCAGGGGAGGGGGCCCACGCGGCCCCCCTCCCATGTAAAAAATATCAAGGCCTTGCCCCGTGGATGGGGTCCCCGGGGCCAAAATCGGCCTCAGGAGGGGGGCCACATGACCCCCTCCTATGTATTTAAAAAAAAAAATTTAAACAGGCATGACCCGGGAATTCTGTCTTCGGCCCAAAAATGGATTTAAAAAAATGGGTTGGGGCTGCGCGACCCCCCACCCATTTTTTTAAATCTATTTTTTTAAAAAGGGATCAAGCCCTGCGGTATGGGGTCCCATGGGCCCAAAATGGTCCAGGTAAGGACATAATCCCCAGAATCTCTCACACACCCACTCACACCCCAATATAATCTTTCATTCACCCACTCCATTGTCCACCCTACTATTCTCAAAACCATTGACACAACCATAACAGTATGTACACACCCACTCACTGATTCATAGGTCTACACACACATCCACTCAGTCACCAATACAGCCTCTCATACACCAACTCACTCACTAATACAGCC
This sequence comes from Lissotriton helveticus, assembly GCF_964261635.1. NCBI lineage: Eukaryota > Metazoa > Chordata > Amphibia > Caudata > Salamandridae > Lissotriton > Lissotriton helveticus. Next base: position 130,253,866 of record NC_136070.1, on the reverse strand, counting down.
CCTGATGTATCCACTCATACAACCCATACACTGTCTGTCACCCATAAAGCTATTCAAACACCTACTCACTCACCCATAGAGTCAAGCACACAACCACCTACTCCCCTATACAGTTATACACACACCAACTCATTTATTCATCAAGATACTAACACATACACACTCATCAAGTTCACCCCGGTCGGAAAAAGTAAATACTGGATCCAACTTCTCAAAAGTAATCTACAACAATATACCAACTTCACCCATAAATACCCAGATATCGAGGCGAGGCCCACGAGACCCTCCCAAACCCAACTGGGATCAGACGTAGGCTTCTTAATCGATAATACAACTCAGCCCAACCCAAGTTCAAGTACCAAGAGTGCTAAATGCGATCCACAGCACTCCAAAATACTCTTTGCCCCTGAATATAAATCAAAAGGTCGGCATGATACCCTCAACAGATCAAACATAATTAAATTAGTGAATGGCGCCGTGGGTTTTGAGGTCCTGAAATCGGACGACATTGAGTCCATCGAATTCCTTCCACCAAGAGGCACACAACCCTCCAAGGTAACTCTGGTGTCATTCAGTTCCGCTACTTGGGCACGAGCATTCTTAGATCACAAGGATACTTTTCGGCAATGGGGCATCAAAATGTATCCTTACTCCACTCTAGGTTACCCCACAGTGCTATTAAATCAGCCAGCCACCTTGCTAAAAACCAAATGCCCTAGGTTTGGAGCTAAAACCAGGCCTTATTCAATCTTAAAAAATGCCTTAGGAACAACACAATTGACCAAAAATTCTTTGAGTGAAGACCCTAACCCTGATAAAACCCAAGATTGGGGATGGCTTCCGGCTGCCCCGTCCTGTAAAAAATCAGAGTGACCACGCGAAGCCCCTTTGGCAGACCCAAATTGCAAGGTCCTGGCCCAATTAAGTTCCCAAGCATCTCCACCCATAAATCTCCTAAATCCCCAGCCGCAGTCCTCTTTTACATTGTGTTCATGGAACATCAGTGGTCTCCACCAGAAAATTACCAACTTGGAGACGCACTCATTCATATTTGAGCACGTTGTAATAGCCCTTCAAGAAACATGGGCTACCCAAAATTGCACTGTGACTGGCTTTATTGAATTTTGGAAACCGGCAATTAGAGACTGCCTCTATGGCCACCCTAAAGGCGGTCTGTCGATCTACGTTTCAAACAACCTAAAAGGCCCAATCGTGCCATTAAATTTTGATGGAGACTGGCTACTTGGTGTTAAAACCGGCTCATGGAGCAAACAACGCCCACTCTTACTCCTCAACGTCTACATTAATCCGAGCACGCGCACAAAAAAGGACCATCTAACACGTTTAATGAAAATAATGTGCGACCAGGCTGCAGACCAACCTCATTCTGATTGTATGATCTCAGGGGACTTCAACACCAACCTTTTTCAAGGCAACCCTGCTGACTACGAAGGGCTTTTCCCATTTACATTAACTGAGGTTGAGGCACAGTCCAAACCACCAAATCAAGCTTATTGTGGTCTGGGAGAGCTTTGTGTGCTGCAACTTTACAGTGCCGGATTTTTGGTAATGAACGGCAGATCCACGAATGATATTCCACCAAAATGGTCTTGGACAAACGGCCGCAAACAATCTTACCTGGACTATACCATCTGCAATTCAGCCCTGCACCAACACCTGGGCAATTTCAGTATTCATCCTCGATCGGAAAGCGACCACCGCCCCCAGATCATTACCCTCAATGTACAGCCAGAGCATCACAAACCTGCCTCAATAACATGCACAGGAACTTGCGCTGAAAATCTGAAACGTCTAAGATGGAGCGAAGACATCAGCCCCAACGTCATGAAGGCAAGTTTGGCTCTCATAACAGGAGGTACTGACCTGGTGGTCTCTCCCCCTGTTGCATGGTTGAAGCTCTGTTCCCAATTGATAACCCTCTTCCCAGCTAAACAGCATCTCCACAAGGCTTCTTCTAGTCGCCAGCTTTTAATCTCAAGCCAAACAAGGGTGCTGAAGAAATCCAGAAACAATGCCTTGTGGACTCTTACGATATCCCCAGGAAACAACGAGCTCCTGAATGCGTACAAAACTGCTCAAAAATCATTTAGGCAGGCTCTACAAAAAGATAAACGATTCCATCTAAGCCAATTCTGGTGCAAACTATTATGGGAGAGTAAAAACCGCAATGCAAGAAAATTCTGGGCCTTAATCAATCGCCACAACTCTAGTTCATCCAGCTTTGGGTCGGCAAACATTGAAGAAGCTGATTGGTTCGCTTCTCTGACTGACCACTTTAGGTCTCCAGAGGGAACAGTGCCTATAGACACATGCGCTCCTAACTTGACGGAAATAAGTCCGAGTAAGAACTGGAGCAGGCCCTCTGGCCGTTTAGACCTCTGCAATGAAGATCTGCAGACCGCCCAAGAAATGGTTACCAAAGTATTATCAAAAGCGAGAACAGACGGAGCTCCGGGTCCAAATGGCCTACCACAGAACTTGTTTAAATCAAATATAGTACTTTGGTCGGGATACCTAACTAACCTTTTCAACTTTGCACTAAGAACCTCAACCATACCGGACTCTTGGCGCAGCGCAATAATTCATCCGATCTATAAATCAGGCTCCCATGCCTCGCCAAACAACTATAGACTAATTGCCCTCTTAGACATCGAGGCCAAGCACTATGCAGGTATTCTTTTGGAGGAGCTGAGAACATGGGTAGAGCAGAATAACCTGATTCCAATGAACCAAACCGGTTTCACAGCCAACTCTGGCACTCTGACTAACTTATTGACACTGTCCATAATTGTTGACAAAGCATTTACTACATCTAGGGCTGTTTTTTGTTGTTTTGTTGATTTTAAAGCCGCCTCGACCGGGTTCCCAGGGCTGCTCTATGGGAAAAGCTAAAAAAATGGGGGATCCCAGAAAAACGCCTGGAGGCGATTATCCAATTGCATTCAGGCACATGGGTTCAAGTGAAGTTGGGGTCCGGCACACATCTCTCTCGGAAAATCATGACAACTAGAGGTGTCAAACAGGGATGTGTGCTGGCCCCACTTCTTTTTAATCTGTTCATAGCAGACTTGTCAGCTACCTTAGAAGAAACAAACAGCCACCCACCCAAGATGGGAGGTTTGCCAATAAGCAACCTTCTATACGCCGACGACTTGGTTCTTTTCAGTTTTACACAGGTTGGACTGCAAAGGCTTTTGGACAAACTACACAGCTACACCACCCTGAATAGATTAGAGGTAATTTAAAGAAAACCCAAGTGGTTACCTTTGGAAGAAAATGCAACGTCGGTGGTGAATGGTTGTACAATAATATGAGCCTTACAACAGGAAGCACATACAAATATTTAGGGGTCAATTTTGACTCTAGGGGTAACTTTGCCAAACAGCGCAATGAGATTTCAGTAAAAGTCATGACCCTTCAGGTGACCCTCTCTAAGCTCTCAAAAAATCTGTCTAGCCCAAGTTTATCACCACTATTGGAAGTTATGAAAGCAAAAATCGGGCCAACTTTGTCGTACGGCATTGAGATCTTCAGGGGTAAACTAAACACCAATTTAAACCAACACATGACCAAAATCTAAAAAAAAATCCTCCATATGCCTAAAACTGCCTCTGCTGCCCAGATCAGACTAGAACTGGGCTTATTAAATTATGAAGTTTCTAACACCGGCACGTATTTAAATCTTTGCCACAAACTCAGAAAAGCAGATACAGGCTCATTAGATTCACTAGTTTGGTTGGATATTACCCAGAAAAACCAAGGTGGCTTGTATGGTCATCTTTTTAAGGATTCCATCCGCGAAACGTCTGCGGGCGACCTATGGGCCCTCAATCCTAGCACGACAGCATTTAAAACTAGCATTAAGAAATGGGTCAGAATGAGCTCCCTTATTATCGATAAAGCCCATTTCGCTAAACGCAGACATGCATGGGCAATTATGAATTCTTAAATGCTTATATCTCCTGCTACCTACTTGTCCTGCACTTACTCCCTGTACTTAAAACTCAGCTTTATGGCTATCAGATTGGGAGACTGGCAATTTCTAAAAGATTTGCCCTCTTGGCATCGTACGTCAGAAGATTTATTGTGTAGCGGGTGTGGCAAGACGGCTGAAACCTTGGAGCACATGGTTTGTCTTTGCCCCGCCCTTATGCCACAGCGCAGACGTAAATTGAAGACTGAGTGGAATAGGTTGGGTATTCGGACCTGCAGACAGGCAATTATTGCAGCCCTGAGCTCTGAAAATACAGCTTTAAATATAGGCCTTACAACCCTTATACGTCATGCATACCGTAATTTCACTCAGTAACCGGAAGGGCCTGCCAATGCCTACTTCTTTCTATGTAATAGTTTATATTAAACTGCACTTTATTTCTATGCTGCTAAAACCGTTTTTTATCTGATCGCATTTTATCATAACCTGCTGCTATTTGTTGAACATCAGACTGTTTTTACAAGCCCAACATTGCTAACTGTCAGTACCACAAACCTCTTGTGTTTTAATGCTATGTTGACCTTGTTTTTCTGCACATTATGTTTTTCAATCACCCATATGTAATTGAAGCCGCCTAATGCAATTTGGAAGATTCTCATTTAATCACTGATGTTTAATTGATTTTTCTTTTTTTCTCTCAATAACGTGTATTGTTGTTGGAATCTTTGAGGTGCTCTTTTAAGGATATTTTATATCCAAACAAAGATTATTATAATATTATTATTACTTATTACTCACTCATCCATACAGCCACTCTCACAATCACTCACTCACACATACAGTCACATATATACTCCAACAGTCACCTATACTGCCTTTCACATATGCAGTTACTCACCCATATACCACTGACACATCCACTCACTCATTGACACAACCAAATGCATACTCACTCAACCATACAGCCCCTCACTGACGCACTCACAAACCCATACAGCCACTGACTTACCCACTCACTCATCCATACAGGTTGTCACACACACCCTCACCCACCCACACATACACTCATACACCCATACAGGTACTCAGACAACCAATCAATAACCCAAACAATCACTTACACTCCAGCTGACAGACTGATACAGACATTCACACAACCTAGTCACTCACCCATACATTCACTGAGACAGGTATAATCACTCACCTATACAGTCAGTCACACACCTACTAAGTCACCGATACTGGCACTGATACACCCACTGATTCATCAATAGACCTTGGTGTATATATATTTAGCAGTCATACATTTTTTAGAAACAGTCACAGGACGATGTCATCAGTGATGTAATATGAGATGTCATCAGTGATATCAGTGATGTCACTGACCAGGTCATGAGTGATGCAATATGTGAGGTCATAAACAGTGCATTGTGGGGGCGCAAGTTATAGTTAGCCGAGCTAACTATAACTGTTGAATTTCTCTGGTTTTGTATGAGTGAAGCCTGAGCCTAACCATAACGTCTCTGTAACCTTCTGTTTTTTTAAGTGAATATATACATATATATATATATATATATATATATATATATATATATATATGTACACATATATATATACATATATGTAAATGTATATACATATATATATCACTGATAAAACAAAGATTAAAGCAATATTGTAGTTAGGTGCATTTCTCAATGACAACATTATTGCTTTTAACTGAAAAATCCCCAGCTATAGCAGTGCTAATTATAACTTGCGCCCATGCCATGCACTGCTTATGACCTGACATATGACATCACTCATGACATGTTCTGTGACATCATTTATCATGGGTGTGTGTTGTAGGGTGCGGGTAAGGAGGGGCCTCCCCTTTCAGAACTCTCTCTCAGATGACGGATGTGCGTAGTAGGGTGTATAGAGGGACTGGGCTCTCTGCTGAGACCTCTCTCTGTAATGATGAGTGTGCATAGTAGGGTATGGAGAGGGATTGGCCTCTGATTTCAGAACTCTCTCTCAGAGGATGGGTGTGCATAGTAGGGTGTTTGGATGAGCCTTAACTGTACTCACAACTCTTCTCGAAAAAATAAGGCAAAATAGTAGTGTCTGAGTGTTAGAAGGTGCTTCTTACACTATGGGCCGCCTGGATTTTTCGCTTTTTGAGCACCTAATTGTTGAGCTTATACTGTGGGGGAGCCTCATAATTTGGGACTCACCCACAGTGAACTCAGGATGAAAGAGACTGCATGGGGATTTTACTGGTGTCCCCCTGGCTTGACCAGGCCACTGCATAGCAGCTGGAGTAAGGGACACCGGGCTGGTTACATGCAGACATATGTGTACATGCGTGTGCACATGCATAGGGGCTGTGCAAGGGAGATTGCTAGCGTGCACAGCCAAAGAGCAGGTGCACATTGGCTGGTGTGACAGGACTTATGCAGAATGGGGTGGTGACATGAAATAGGCTTTATACACTGGGAAGCAACATACCAGGGAAAGTCAAAGTCATATTTGTACTGCTTTTGGGTCATCCAGAACTGTCATATTTCTCTAAGTCAGCCATAACCAGGCCCTGGCTGGAGGCTGACCTCAGTAGCCTGGATTGATGACCCTTCTTCCCAGACCGAAGACCTCCTCTCCACGAAGAGAAGATGGGTGGGGCTACAAGGTCATCCATCAGCAGCTATCACTTGGCGCCAGACACCAGGCTGCACCAGGGAGGGAAGGGGCTTTCAGAGACCATGTGGCAGGAGACTCTGGACAACGCCATTTTGAACAAACCCAGAAGTTGGGCTGAAAGAGGGAGCAGGGGCAGTGAAGTGACATGTCACTGTTTGATAGGGCAAACAGAGACTTCCTGCCAGCCCCATGCTCAGCTTTCAAAAAGTGCTTGCACAGAAAGAGAAGCTCTCTCTGGGGTGTGGTCTGCTGAGGCAGAAGGTGCTGGAGCCTGGCGCAATGGGCAGTTGGAAGGAGGAACCCCCTGACAGCCACCAGGATCCTGAACAATGCCAGGAGAAGAGTCCAGGACCAGTGCGCAGAAGCAGGGGCCACTGTGCAGGGAGAAGAGAGGCCCAGGAAGAGAGCCGGCGAAAGGCTGGTGCAGGGAGCCTGTGAAGACAGCTCCCTGGTGAATGTACCCTCCTTCAGACCAGAAGGGCAAAGGAGAGTGTTCCCAGTGGCTAGGGCTGGCCAAGAGGAGCAAGGAGAGACAGAAATTGTGAAAATCGGCCACCTGGAGGCCGAGATATGCCCCACAGAAGTTAGGCAACCTTTGACCCCTCAGTGGACCAACGACGAAGAGCGTGGGGCTCCACCGTCGCGCTCCTTGTGAAAATGCCCTGAAAGGGGCCCAGGAGCCCATCCTGGCCCCCACCGAACGTGGAGGAGGGGGAGCGTCGAAGAGGTCTGTAGGGGCCCGAGACCCCATCCTCGGGCCCCAAAGCCAGCCCGTGAAGGCCCCCGAGGAAGAGCCAAAGTTGGGGAGCGCCCTTGCGCTCCCTGGGACGGAGTACCTGGAGGCCCGGGACACCATATCTAGGCCTCGTGAGGAAGGAGGGGGAAGTGCCATCGTACTGCCTAGAGGCCCCGCCTGAACAGCAGGATCCTGCGTGTCTGCCCGCTGGAGCGGCAGACCAGAGAGGCCGGCTCCCGTGGCAGCACGCGAGAGTGCTGGCCAATCGGGGAGCCGGTGGGGGCAGCCGGGGGTGGGCGCCCCGGGCTGTCCTCCAACATGGTGGTGGCAATGCGAGCTCACAATGCGGGGGCCCGGGTGCAGGAAGCACTTACCGCCAGGATCAGCCGGGGTGGACTTCCCGAGCTGCGAAGTATCCCTTGGGGGTCCGGGTGGGACCGGACCCCCCACCAAAGCTGGGAGAAGAGGCGTGAAGCACCAGCACGAAGGGCAGCTCGGCTCTCCCATGCAGCGGGGGAGCCGCTGCTCTAATATGCAACAACTCCCATAATGCCTTGCAGGCCAGGAGCGGCCTGCATGGCCAAAACAGCATGTTTCTCTGCTTGTGGTGGCCCCAGGAGAATGGGGTCACCACCACAAGGGCCAAAGGTGCAGGGGGAGCTATTCGAGAAGCACAGTCACCCCCAGCAGAAAACTGGAAGTTCCTCCCTAAGTCTCATGGGACTTGAAAAGGATGGCCCCTCAAGGGCTCAGCCAGCATTTTTACACCTCCTGGGCTAGAAATTCTGTTCTACAGCTGGGGGTGTATGGAGAGGTGCATCAAAGAGTGAAGGGCTGAGTTGGGGATGTCTGGAGAAGGGAATACCCTGGAGGTGAAGAGGTGTAATTGCACCAGAAGTAACGTTATTTCTTTTATAGGTGAAGTACCTGTGTAAGGTGATGTCATAAGCAACGTGGGGTTATGTTGCCAGACATTCCTGCTGGGTGTCTGGTTGTACATGTGTAATCCTGTGATTTCATCTGTGATGCCTTTAGGGGCTGTTATTGCAATGCATTCTAATGATACACAAATGTGATGAGTGCTGTCAATCTAAAGTGATGCTCAAACATGTGTTCTTGCTGCTGCACATAGGTGAAGAACCCAGACTGATAGCCCTTAAGATGTATAGGTTTATAATTCATGGTCGGTAGGAAATGCTCAGTCATGGTTGTGTGTCACCAAGGCAGGGTTACCTATTTTAAATGCTTGTTGAGATAATGGGGTGGGTCGCCACTGGGCTGGTGCCAGTGCACAGGGCCCTCGCTCCAGGTGATGTTCAACTGACTGCATTGGGGGCAAGATGATGTGCATACATGGGAGGGGTGGTATTAGACCCCACCCCCCTGCGCGAGGGGTGGAGATGTTATGCAATGTCACAAAGTAATTCCAACAGCTTATGTATATTTGTAAATTGGTGCATAGTATTGAGTATTGTGTGTGTTTAATAAATTTACTCTTACTTTTATAAAGCAAAGTACAGACTGGAAAATAAATGATTGAATGTTATTGCTGCGCACCTGTAATGGGGATTACAAGCCCACACCACTTCCCTTGAGTAAGCCTCAGACTGCTCTGCAACGCTACCCTCTGAGAGTCAGGCGCTACAATTGGGTGTTTGGTTCCCAGTGAAGGACAAATGTAAGCATGTTATTTGTGCATGCCTCACAGATGCTGCCTCGTTTTCCAACACTGATAAACACCAACTCCCTTACGACTCCTTCATACGGTAACAAGTGAGCATAGCAGAGTGTATTCTATGATCATATACTCCTTTCTACTATTCATGAACCCGCAAGTGTTTTGTGAGATCATAACTTTTATTGAAAATGAGATTTAACCATGTACTCAACACAGTACTTATCTCTCGCACACTTCCTTTCAAAAAAATCAATCACAATATGCATTCCCCCTAATGGAGTGTATGGTGAGGTCATCTACTCCTTTTTACTATTTGCGATCCCGGGAGATCGTAAGCATAGGTTTAAAACAAGAGCATGAGGGCTCATGAGAAAAAACAAGCCTCTAGGCCAATGGCAGGCCTTCGTTTCTGATTTTGCTTTCTCGCGGGATGCCCACAAGACTCACGCGATCCCAACTGCTAAAATAGACAATTCTTTTTTACCTTTATTATATAAAAATCTACTTTTACAACATATTTCCACCAAATCACAAAATCCGCAATCTGCAGACCAAGATCTAGCTTCCTGACGAATTTGGTGCACTTCCGTTCAGCAGTTTTTAGGTATCGCCTACACATCATTTGTGTTGTCTCTTTGAGACATGTTGTATATACTTTGTGGTCTTCAGCCGCCTATAGGCTTCCCATCTGCTGGTTCCATCGTCACTCTCATATTCTTTCTCCCCATTCATCCAAGGTATGCATGTGTCATGTCTCTTCCTGTGTTTAGCCCTCCCCAAGAGCAGGGATCAAGTACTATATCAATCCACTGGTCACCATTCTAGCATCTGTTTTATTAACTACTTTTATCTGTGACTAAGAGCAGTTCACATGAGCGCTTGTGTTTCACTCCAAGCTCCTCTGCAAATTGGCCTGTAAATCTTGTTCTTTTTTCATCACGTTTGCTGTGCATTCAAAGACGGAGATCAAATGTCAGACACTCTTTTCTTTGTCTGACTTCAAAGTGAGCGGATTTTTTTGTTCATATCCCAGTGTTGCTTTTGGCTCTTATCATAGCAACCCCACACAATTCACAAGTCAAGACTTGCCTGTGAGATTTGTCCCGAGACCTGGAGGCCATTGTTTTTCAACTGTCTTTGGGTTTATTTAACTAAGCCGTTGGGATCAGCACAAGCAATTTTTGAGCCAGAGGCTATGTTATTTTTCACCCTATAACGTTTTTGGCTTCATTAGTTCAAATGTCCAAACCTTAAATAATATACTTCCTTAATGGAAGTGAAGTTTAAGAAGATGGTCAACAGTAGGGTCAACCAATTTACATTGCGCTTTTGACAGCGTGAATATTTAGATACAATTAAAGTGGTAAACATGCTGTTATTGCTCCATTTTCTTAAAATGGAAGCAGCCTTAAGTTGCACTCTTTCAACTTTTAATGCTTTCTTTTAGGTTTCAATCATTGGCAAAATAAACCCAATATCAAGGGATGTCACCTCATGCTATCCAAAATGCAGCATGTAATGTGAGGTCACTTAACAATATAACCTGTAATTAGACAGGTTGCAATACCCAAACTATGTTTATGCTAACATCACTGGTTAAATGGCTTTTTGTTTCAGCCTCTTGATCAAAAACCAAGGCGACCAGACTTGGCAAGTACTAAAACATTATTGAAATACCATTGGCGTGAGAGGCACGGATTTTCGGTTTATTGTACTTTACCGTACATTTTAAGATACCACTTTTGGAAGGTGTTACCATGCCTCTACAATAGTGCAAGTAAGCAAACGAATAAAGATTGTTGCCACGTACACCCTCCCATCTGAATCTGTGCGAAAATCATACTCCATCATACCATGTGTGCTTGTTCAATCCGTCTTCTCGTTCAAACATTTTTATAACCCTCACTATATATAACGTTCATATTTTGTACCCATTCCTGTGTGTGCACTATGCGCTCACACGGATCTCTGAATGCTGATATTTTCATAAATATTCTTAAGTGAGCTTATCTCGCCATGTTTTCATCCGAAGTTTGTTCGCAACCAATCGGTCCAACAAAAAGAGAGACTCACAGCCTGTGTTCATTGTAAAGATGCAAAATGTAAATGTAAAAATATGTTAATAAGAATAACACATTATAAAGGTTAAAAAAACAACGTGTGCCTGAAAACCACACTAGTTCAAGTTCAAGTTCAAGTTCAGGCATTTGTAAAGCGCACTACTCACCCAGAGGGTCTCAAGGCGCTAGAGGGAGGGGTTCATTGTTTATCGAATAGCCAAGTTTTCAGTTCTTTTCTGAAGGAGATGTGATTTTGAGTAAGGCGGAGGTGGGTGGGGAGTGAGTTCCAGGTCTTGGCAGCCAGGAAGGAGAAGGATCTGCCACCCATGGTGGTTTTTCGGATGCGCGGGACTGCGGCGAGTGCTTGAATGGATGATCTTAGTTGGCGGGTGGGATAGTAGAAGGACAGTCGGGAGTTGAGGCATTCTGGTCCTAGATTATAAAGGGCCTTGTGTGCGTGGGTAAGAAGGCGGAAAGTAATTCTTTTGTTGACGGGAAGCCAGTGGAGGTTTTTTAAGTGACCGGTGATGTGCTCTTGGCGCGGGATGTCTAATATGAGTCTCGCTGATGCGTTTTGGATGCGCTGGAGCTTTTTCTGCAATTTTGTTGTAATTCCGGCGTAGAGAGTGTTGCCATAGTCCAGTCGACTCGTGACCAGTGCATGGGTGACAGTCTTTCTTGTTTCGAGGGGGATCCAGCGGAAGATCTTTTTGAGAATGCGAAGGACGTTGAAGCAGGAGGACGATACGGCGTTGACTTGTCTGGACATTGAGAGAGAGGAGTCTAGGATGAAGCCAAGGTTACGTGCATGGTCCGTGGGTGTGGGCGCTGATCCCAAAGCGGAAGGCCACCAAGAGTCGTCCCAAGCTGAGGGGGAGGATCCAAGGATGAGCACCTCAGTTTTGTCTGAGTTGAGTTTTAAGCGGCTCTGTTTCATCCATTCGGCTACTTCTTTCATACCTTCGTGGAGGTTGTCCTTGGCGGTGTTGGGGTCTTTGGTGAGGGAGAGTATCAGCTGGGTGTCGTCGGCGTAGGAGATGATGTTGAGGTTGTGTCGACGTGCGATGGAGGCGAGGGGACTCATGTAGACGTTGAAGAGGGTGGGACTGAGTGAGGAGCCTTGAGGTACGCCGCAGATGACTTCGGTGGGCTCTGAGTAGAAAGGGGGGAGTCGGACTCTCTGTGTTCTCCCGGCTAGGAACGAGATGATCCAGTCCAAGGCTTTTCCTTGTATGCCGATGTTGTTGAGGCGATGTATGAGGGTGTTGTGACAGACAGTGTCGAAGGCGGCGGAGAGGTCAAGAAGAATGAGGGCCACTGTTTCACCGCTGTCCAGGAGTGCTCGGATGTCGTCGGTCGCCGCAATGAGGGCGGTCTCGGTGCTGTGTTTGGCTCGAAAGCCGTTCTGTGAGGGATCCAGGGAGTTGTTGGATTCAAGGAAGGCTGCGAGTTGGCTGTTGACGGCTTTCTCGATGACTTTGGCCGGGAAAGGGAGGCGGGAGATGGGTCGGTAATTTTTCAGTTCTGAGGGGTCTGCTGTTGGTTTTTTTAGAAGGGCGCTGAGTTCGGCGTGTTTCCATATTTCTGGAAAGGTGGCTGAGTTGAAGGAGCAGTTGATGACATCGCGGAGTTGGGGAGCGATGATGGAGTCAGCTTTGTTGAAGATGTAGTGGGGGCAGGGGTCAGAAGGTGAGCCAGAGTGGATTGAGTTCATGAGGCGAATGGTATCTTCAATGGTGATTGGGTTCCAGGAATTGAGGTAGTTAGTTGGAGGGGTGGGAACTGAAGGGGGTGGGGTGAGTTGGTCATTGGGAGTGTTCTTGAAGCTGTTGTGGATGTCGGCAATTTTGTTGTAGAAGAAGGAGGATAGTGCATTGCAGAGGTCTTGGGAGTTAGTGATGTCGTTGGATGCTGCGGGAGGGTTGGTGAATTCTTTGACGATATTGAAGAGTTCCTTGCTGTTATGAGAATTGTTGTCGAGACGGTCCTTAAATGCTGATTTCTTGGCGGATCGAATCAGTTGGTGGTGTTTGCGGGTGGCTGTCTTGAGGGAGGTCATGTTGTCTGAGGTAGGTTCTTTTCTCCAATTCTTCTCCAGGGTGCGGCATGTCTTCTTGGATTTTTTGAGGTCATCATTGAACCAGGGAGCCTTTTTGCTGGATGATTTCAACTGGTGTTTTTTCAGGGGTGCTAGTTCGTCCGCGCTGTGAGTAATCCATTGCCTGAGGTTTGTGGCCGCTTGGTCTGGGTCCGTTGTTAGGGTGGGAATGTTTTGGCTGAGGGATGCGAGGAGTTGGTCGGTGGTGATTTTGTTCCATTTGCTTCGGGGAATGGGTTGTGGACGGTTGTGGGTCAGGGTTGTTTTGTAGCTGAAGTGAACACAGCTGTGATCCGTCCAGTGGAGAGCTGTAGTGTGATCGAAGGAGATGTGCTTGCTGGAGGTGAAGATAGGGTCGAGCGTGTGTCCGGCTGTGTGAGTGGGGGTGTCAACAAGTTGTTTGAGTCCGAGATTGGACAGGTTGTCCAGGAGGGTGGTGGTGTTGTTGTCGAGGTCTCTTAGAAGAATGTAGTTCTCGGAGGCGAGGGCGTGCGGGCTGACGAAGTCAGTGATGTCGTCGCTGAATTGAGATCGGGTGCCTGCGGGCCTGTAGATGAGGGTTCCTCTAAGGGTGGTCCTGGGGTCGGTGTGGATCTGAAAGTGGAGGTGTTCGGCGGTTGCAAGATTGTCGTCAGAGCTGGTTGTAATTTTGATGGTGTTTCTATGGACGATGGCGATGCCTCCTCCAGTTTTTTTAATAGTGCGGTCTTTTCGAATGATCTTGTAAGTGTCCGGTATGGCTATGGCGATGTCGGGGGCAGAAGATGCATTCATCCATGTTTCAGTGAGGAAGGCGATGTCAGTTGACACATTGTCGATTAGGTCCCAGAGTTCGGTTGCGTGTCTGTGGACCGAGCGGGTGTTCAGTAGGATGCATTTCAAGTCGTTGGGTTCGGAGCTGAGTGTGGAGGAAGTGTGTTTGGTGAGGGTCCTGACGCAGTTGAACTTACAGGAGAGGCAGGAGAATGGGCCGTGGGTACGTCCTGGGGTAGCAACGCAGCATAGTGGGGTGCGTCCGGCGTTGAAGGCGAGGAGAGTAGCGGCATCATAAGTTACTCTGGGGGGTTGGGAGCGGCATAGGGCAGGGGGTCTGGCGCTGGCCGCGGTCCAGGCGCGGACGGGCGCAGACGGGCTTACCTTTGGCGCACCTTCGGCGCGCGTTCGCTGCGCGTGAACGCTGCGCGGAAGTACATCATTCATATAAAGGAGTTGGGGGGAGGGGCGAGGGCGGAGCAGCTGGGAGGCGGGGTGGATATCCGGGGAGGGGAGACTAAACAACAAACAAGGTAGTAAACAAAATGGCAGTCGGGGCACACACTTGAAATACACGCTAAAAAGTTACTATTAGGGCACAGGGAGACACAATAGTTAAAGCGAGGCACCTCAGGTAAAGCTCAGCGTTGCAGCGCGCTGTGCTAGTATGCTAATTAGTCCGATATGGACTAGCGCTATTCTGCTCTGCTAAAGTAAGGAGCGCTATGTAATTAAATGAGTGGACAGATCGGGCGCAGCACAAAGCAGCAAAGCAGCTGAATGATCAAGTGAGCAATCAAATTGGGCACAGCACAGCAGAAGAGTGAACACACTAGGTCACACTAGGGAGCCTATTAGGATGACGGACGGACCTGCGTCCGTCCGCCATCCCAGAGGTGGAGGGACCGTCCGCATGGGGCAGCGGCGGTCCCTCCGTGCGAATTAGGATGTGACCGCCACCCTGGCGGTCACATCCTGTATGTTTAACATTGCGGCGGGTGCTGCTTGAAGCAGCACCCGCCGCAATGTTAAAAATGCATGTTTAGCCTTTACATGTACAAAGCGGCAGGCACCGCGCGGTGCCTGCCGCTTTGTTCATGTAAAGGCAGGGTGGTACCATAGGTACCCCCCATGTGCACCCCCCACCCCCTGACACCCTGGGGGCCCGCAACGGGCCCCCAAACTGAAAAGACCACATGCTTTTCCACGGCGGAAAAGCCGCAGTGGAAAAGCATGTTTACGCATGCATCCTAATATGGCTGGCGGTGTCTGATAGACACCGCCACCATATTAGAGCTGCGTACGGACTTCCCGACCCCCCTGCCATCCTAATCTGGCGGGGGGTCTTGTGAATCACCGCAGCGGTGAATCCGCATCCTCGGGGCCGGCGGTGGCTTCCGCCGGCCCCGAGGATGCGTATTCACCGCAATCATAATCGGGCCCTCTGTCTGGGCATAATGTATAGAATATGTGATGGTTTTAGCTGGAAATGAAAACCCCTGTATGGTATAGAACTGAGGAAACTTTTGGTAGTATTGACAGATGATTTACTAAGCTGTATGGTAAATGCAGTCTTCTGCATGGCACTTTCTACCATTGAAAGCATGTTATTCCAGAAATGTTTGACCAGTGATTCAGCAGTCATTGTATTTGTACGTAGCGAGATGTTTTATTTAATACAGTGAACCTTCAAAGTGATTGTATTGCAGACTCCAGTAGAGAATAATGTTTAAGCTTTGCTATTTCACACTTAACACTGTAGCTGATAGCATGTGGGCCTCCCCCGGAATGTGGACAGTCGGCAATAAAGCACACGCCCGGTAGCACTTTAAATGTCATTGCATAGACATGCAGTGCTCTAAGAATTCAAAAGCTTTGCCAACACAATCCTGAGTGAGTCATATTTCACCCATTAACGAAGGAGATTCTGAAAGGTTGAGGTGAAGCTGTGGATCTTTCTAGAGGCAATCGCTCACTTTAGAGTAACCTGATGTGCCCGGGGTTAAATTGCTTCTTGCAACTGAGTTGATTTAGAGGATTGGCGGGACCGTATTTTGTCAGATCAATGAACTTTGTGGTGGCAGTTTTTAAACAAACAAACAAATTAATTAAAGTTACTGTAAGAAACTATGGGGCATATTACCAACATAGCGATAATTATCGATATGTTGGTTTAGCGGCGATATTTTTATCGCCGAGCTGCGGCGATTTTTACCGCTTTGGAACCTTGCTATTATCAAGGTATATCTCCTAGCGATAAAAATCGGCCGAAATGCATGTATATCGCTGAAAAGTCAGCGATATTCATGCATTACCGAGCTAATGCTCTTAGCCATGTTATCCACCTACCATTGGATAACATGGCTAAGAACTGCTCTGGGGCAGGTGTTAGCTTTTGGAGATATTCGCGCTTAGCGCGAATATCTCCAAAAGTTGGTAATAGGAGATAGCGATGTTAGCGACTGTTTCCAGTCGCTAACATCTTGGCACACCCGCTTAGCGCGAATATCTCCAAAAGTTGGTAATAGGAGATAGCGATGTTAGCGACTGTTTCCAGTCGCTAACATCTTGGCACACCCAATTTGCATATCATTAGTGATAAATATCACTGACATGCAAAGCTATCTCCTACTAGCTGTAGCTAACTGGTGTTAGCGACAGCTAGGTAATAGGGAGATAATTTTATCTCCGCTTTTTTGGCTTTTAAAGCCAAAAAAGCAGAGATAAACCCCCTTGCTAATATGCCCCTATATGTTTGACCTTTTGAGTCTATAACAAGTACCAGTCAAATAGGAAGATACCGAACAGCTAGTACATGCAACTTTTGACCCGCTGGCGACAATCACCTGCTCTAAGTATTGATGTCACTTGCTTGTAAACACAGGCTGAGACTCACCGGATGCCTTGTTGCATGGATTATGGAGGTCAGCTATTCTGCAAGAGGACCGGGGGGCCGGGAGGGGGGGTACCTTAATAAGCCAATCAGAGTCGACAGTCAGTCTCCCTGGAATCTCGATCAAGAGACAACTCTCGGATCAATCATGATCTCTGTTGAAAGTTCCAGTTTTGTGTCACACGGTGTAAAATAAACATTTCAAAATTAACTTACAATGTATAGGGTGTGACAGAAGTGGGAAGGTGGGAACATCCTGTCGCCTTTCAGTCATTTCTTTGTCATACTCTTTCGTCCTGAATTTTCCCGTTGTCACATCAACAGCCATTTGCCCATTCACCATTTCATCGTGTGTATCAAAAATTCCATAAAATATATGCTAGGATAGACTTATATTTATTTAATCACGAGTATTTCATTTAATTAGACCACAATTACATCATTACATGAATAAAATAGTTCTTACACCATTATTACATTATTTTGCTTAGTTTTATAAATGTGAAGAAACATTGTGGAATCCAGGGTCGTTTCCCCGCACCCTCCCACCCCCAGGTATTATTTGCAATAATAGCATTACACAGAAGATAAAGATAGAATACAATTAATACATTAAAAATCAATGAATTATATATATTTTTTTAAAGCAAGATCGGGCTTCCTCTGATATACCTTCCAGGTTATTTTAACGAAGGGAATGACAGATTAATTTCAAAACAGATTAATAGGAACAACACAAATCTAATTAATGTAATGCAGAAAATCATTAAATATTACAATAATGTATAAATAATAGTATTGAGCAGTATTAGGGATACTGTAGACTATGAAAATCATATGACTTAATTAAAATGAAAAAAGATCTAATAAAAGAATAAAGGTTAGAGGAATATTTAGGAAACAAGACATTAATTAAATAACTTACAAATACTCGAAATAAAACACTTAAACCACGAAGAAATCGCAAGAACAAACAGAGGGAAACGAAGAAATTATGGAAATTAAGTAAACCTTACCATGAGGAAATGGCACTTGAGAAAAACAGAAAAGAAACGGCAGGAGAAGATAATGCAGGAAGGGTCTCCAGGAAATTTGGGAACTGGCAGGTGCGGAGGGCGTGATTAATGGAGAGGGGAGGGGACACCGCTCAAGCTGATGAAAAACTAGAGTGTTCTGCAGATGTCTAGAGAGTATGTCTCAGCGGAGTACTGAGTGGTGACCCATGTGTTTCGTCTTACCAGCTGAGCTCAAGGCTCATCGCTCAGCCCAACCCTCTTCAACGTCTACATGAGCCCCCTCGCAGCCATCGCACGACAGCACAACCTCAACATCATCTCCTACGCCGACGACACCCAGCTGATCCTCTCCCTCACCAACGACCCCGCCACCGCCAGAGCCAACCTACACGAAGGGATGAAGGAGGTAGCCGAATGGATGAAGAACAGCCGCCTGAAACTGAACTCGGACAAGACGGAAGTCCTCATCCTGGGATCCTCACCCTCCGCCTGGGACGACTCCTGGTGGCCCCCCGCCCTGGGCAGCGCACCCAAACCTACAGACCACGCACGCAACCTGGGCTTCATCCTGGACTCATCCCTCTCCATGACCAGACAAGTCAACGCCGTCTCCTCATCGTGCTTCAACATCCTACGCATGCTACGCACGATCTTCCGGTGGATCCCCACCGAGACCAGGAAGACAGTCACCCAGGCCCTCGTCACCAGCCGACTGGACTACGGCAACTCCCTCTACGCCGGAATCACCGCCTAACTCCAGAAGAGACTCCAGCGGATCCAGAACGCCTCAGCAAGACTCATCCTGGACATCCCCCGTCGCAACCACATCTCCGGACACCTACGAGACCTGCACTGGCTCCCGGTCAACAAGAGAATCACCTTCCGTCTCCTCACCCACGCACACAAAGCCCTGCACAACCAAGGACCAGGATACCTCAACAGCCGCCTCAATTTCTACGCTCCCAAACGCCAGCTTCGATCGACCGGCCACGCCCTCGCCGCCGTCCCCCGCATCCGAAGAGTCACCACAGGGGGAAGGTCCTTCTCCTACCTCGCCGCCAAGACCTGGAACTCCCTCCCGACCCACCTCCGCCTGACCCAGGACCACCTCGCCTTCAGGAAGCAGCTCAAGACCTGGCTGTTCGAGCAGTAACGGACCCCAAGCGCCTTGAGACCCTCCGGGTGAGTAGCGCGCTATACAAATGCGTTGATTGATTGATTGATTGAGCTGTACAGAGGTGCTGGTCTGTCTGCCAAGCAGTGTATCTGAGAGGTGGATAAGTCTAAGAAAGAGTGAGACTCAGGCCAGGTGACACAGATGAGCTATCTAGATTATTAAACATTCATACTCCAGGCAAAGCCATGGCTATATCTTGCTCCACATGAGGATCAAACCTGCTTTCATACTGTTTTTGTTTACCTGAATTCTCACACAACCTCACCTATTTCTTTAGGACAGCCTGGATGGAAAATATAAACCACCTTCAGCACTTGTCAATGTCAACTCATGTTCTCAGAGAAGGCGGGTGCTGCTTCTTGCGTAAGCCAGAATTTTACAACATTTTAGAATTTATTGCCTGAGCATCTGGACATATAATTTTGCTGCTTAAACACTCCTTTTCCTCCGGCCACGCCAAGCCACTTGCAAAATAAGCCATGATCACTTATTTGTGTCTGTGTGTGTGTGTGCATATGTGTGTGTCCGTGTACACAAACACACACACACACACACAAAAACATATATAAATATGTATATAGCTATATACATATGCACAGGATTCTCCGTTCCTGTTTTTCGGAGCCCGCCCTGCAGAGTCCGAGGCCCCCGGAAAAATGGACATTCTTTGAAGTGTGTTTACTGAGGGGACATGACACGCTTTTCATCCGCACCAGTCAGCGGACTTCCATGAATATTTGGTGCTGGTACAAGAGAAAGGGAGAAGGGGGAGGAGCGGTCCTCTCCTGGGCAATCTTCGTGTTTCTGTGCCAAGCAAGTATCAGTGTGTGGCAGCAAAGAGCACTTGCTACATACACCTTCTTCCAGCGAGCATCATGTACTTACAGAGGATGTGGGATCACGCCATGCCGAATTACAAGAATGAACTATTGATGCATTATGGGACTCGCAGTAGCGAATCAAGATCACATGATCAATTGAACACTCACCTGTGACCAAGGCGCATTTTTTCGCACCGAAACGCGTAGGGATTTTATGAGTTGTTGAATGCTGCCGCACTGACGAAATAAAAGTCCGCTTGACACGAAGCCGTAGTTGTGGGCTCTACCTTTGTGATGGAATACTTACCACAGGATTCTCCGTTCCTGTTTTTCGGAGCCCGCCCTGCAGAGTCGGAGGCCCCGGAAAAATGGAGATTCTTTGAAGTGTGTTTACTGAGAGGGCATGACACGCTCTTCATCCGCACCAGTCAGCGGACTTCCATGAATATTTGGTGCTGGTACAAGAGAAAGGGAGAAGGGGGAGGAGCGGTCCTCTCCTGGGCAATCTTCGTGTTTCTGTGCCAAGCAAGTATCAGTGTGTGGCAGCAAAGAGCACTTGCTACATACACCTTCTTCCAGCGAGCATCATGTACTTACAGAGGATGTGGGATCACGCCATGCCGAATTACAAGAATGAACTATTGATGCATTATGGGACTCGCAGTAGCGAATCAAGTTCACATGATCAATTGAACACTCACCTGTGACCAAGGCGCATTTTTTCGCGCCGAAACGCGTAGGGATTTTATGAGTTGTTGAATGCTGCCGCACTGACGAAATAAAAGTCCGCTTGACACGAAGCCGTAGTTGTGGGCTCTACCTTTGTGATGGAATACTTCTCCGATCCTGTTTTTCGGAGCCCGCCCTGCAGAGTCGGAGGCCCCCGGAAAAATGGAGATTCTTTGAAGTATGTTTACTGAGGGGGCATGACACGCTCTTCATCCGCACCAGTCAGCGGACTTCCATGAATATTTGGTGCTGGTACAAGAGAAAGGTAGAAGGGGGAGGAGCGGTCCTCTCCTGGGCAATCTTCGTGTTTCTGTGCCAAGCAAGTATCAGTGTGTGGCAGCAAAGAGCACTTGCTACATACACCTTCTTCCAGCGAGCATCATGTACTTACAGAGGATGTGGGATCACGCCATGCCGAATTACAAGAATGAACTATTGATGCATTATGGGACTCGCAGTAGCGAATCAAGATCACATGATCAATTGAACACTCACCTGTGACCAAGGCACATTTTTTCGCGCCGAAACGCGTAGGGATTTTATGAGTTGTTGAATGCTGCCGCACTGACGAAATAAAAGTCCGCTTGACACGAAGCCGTAGTTGTGGGCTCTACCTTTGTGATGGAATACTTACCACAGGATTCTCCGTTCCTGTTTTTCGGAGCCCGCCTGCAGAGTCGGAGGCCCCCGGAAAAATGGAGATTCTTTGAAGTGTGTTTACTGAGGGGGCATGACACTCTCTTCATCCGCACCAGTCAGCGGACTTCCATGAATATTTGGTGCTGGTACAAGAGAAAGGGAGAAGGGGGAGGAGTGGTCCTCTCCTGGGCAATCTTCGTGTTTCTGTGCCAAGCAAGTATCAGTGTGTGGCAGCAAAGAGCACTTGCTACATACACCTTCTTCCAGCGAGCATCATGTACTTACAGAGGATGTGGGATCACGCCATGCCGAATTACAAGAATGAACTATTGATGCATTATGGGACTCGCAGTAGCGAATCAAGATAACATGATCAATTGAACACTCACCTGTGACCAAGGCGCATTTTTTCACGCCGAAACGCGTAGGGATTTTATGAGTTGTTGAATGCTGCCGCACTGACGAAATAAAAGTCCGCTTGACACGAAGCCGTAGTTGTGGGCTCTACCTTTGTGATATATATATATATATATATATATATATATATATATGAATGTATATATATATTATAACGTACTGGAGGTCATCAGTAGGTAGTTATAGTTAGGACCATGTTTTCATAGGAAAAGTGTTTATTGTCTTGCCTTTATCTTTGATGCCGGTTGACGGATCTTCACAACATTTACCCAAAAAGGTGCCATTGTGATTCTTGTTGTGCAAGGAAAGTTTCAGGGCGATATGTCTAGCACGGCTGAGAAAAAGGAGGGCATCAAAAAACGTACTCTTTCCATGTCATTTCCCTTTAGAAATGTAGACACAGCTACAGCCCGAACAGTTGAACGGAATTACAACAAATTTGGCAGAAAGGTAGATTTGGTCCAGGGAAGTGCCTTTTTGTTGTTTGATGCAAATCCGTTTAGCAATTTTAGAGATATTAACCGAAATCCAAATTTGTCTATATAGGGATGCAAAAGTTCTGCAAACGCTCCCGATCTCGAGCTGAGATCTCAGTGGCTGCCAACACTTCATACCAGGATGTGTTGGCAGCCATCTTGGGAATCCCACAAAAAACATTAAAAAAAGAGAAGGGACTAGGTAGGAACACCCTGATCTCTTGGGGGGTCCCAGAAGGACCCTGCCAGGGCAACAAAATGTTTTTTAAAAAAACAGTATAGGCGGCAGCCGAGCTACAGCTTTGGCTCCTGCAGAAAGAAAAAAAAAGAAGGTGGATCCCAGGTCCCAGGGGCATGGGGAAATTATAGAAGGGTGGTGCCTTGGACACCCGTGCTGGGGCTTAAAAATGCCCCGGGACCACCACTTCCCTGAGGATTATGTGAAAATGAAGGGGGGGGGGGGCGCTCGGACTCTAACAGGCCCTGGGGACCACCACATCCCCAGGGCCACATAGTAAAAATGAATTGGGTAGGCTGAGCAGACCCCCTTGGCCCCAGGGACCACCACCTCCCCAGGGCTAAATTAAATGTCAAAGGGGCCACATGGACCCCTCTGGGCCACAGGGACCACCACCTCCCCAGGGCCAAAGTAACTTTAAAGGTGGAAGGGGGCAGCGCGCCCTCCCTCCCAGGCCATTCTCAGCACCAGGGACTGACACCTCCTGGGCCGGCTCCTGTTATGTCCCAGGGTGCCCACCCCTGGGACATAACTATTTGCTGTGGCTTGGCGGAAGCTTTACTCACACCCGCCAACCCACAGCAAGCACGCCACTTCTAGCAAGTAAGAGCGGAGAAATGCTCTCACTTGCTGGAAGTGGAGCATTCGTCTGCTGCCTTGCCCAACCACTGGGGGAGAGGAGTTGGCCTAACGGCTAAGGCGCTCGACCTCGGACCTGGGGATCTGGGTTCGAGTCTCGGTAACGACGCCAAAACCTCCTGTGATTCTGGGCAAATCACTTAATCTCCCCGTGCCTAAAAAGGAAAGTGTGTCCTCATGTAAAAAAACATAACTTGTGCTATGTAAAGCGCTCTGATACCTGATTCGGTTCGGGTCTAGTTCGTGCTATATAAAACTCCCTAAAAAATAAAATAAAAAAAAAGAGCAGGGAAACAGATTAATTGCTTTCAGACACAGGAAGCTGCATGTTTAGCAACTCCCTGTGTCTGAAATCAATCCCAGCTCCTGCAGGAGGAGGGGAGTCGGCAGGGACCACTGGGGCCTTGAGACTCCCCCTGCGGTCCCAATGTTAACTGGGTGCCCTAGGTGCACCCAGGCCCTTGGTCCTGCAAATGGCCGGGATCTGAGGGATGGGATCCCCAGGGCCAAAATCAGCCCGGTGAAGAGAACCGGCCAATAACAGTTCCCTTACACTCGTAAGGGTTATGTGTTATTTGGGGACTACTTGTTTATTTAATTTAATGCTAGTGTGTGTCAACAATGTGTTTTGGCTGCAAGTTGTATATGGACATAGAGGGCCCGATTCACAGAACTAACTTAAGACAAAATCCAAAACTTACTACTTTTGGTATTTACAGAAGGCATTTAGTAGTAGTAAAGTTAGGATTTTGTCTTAAGTCTGTCTTAAGTCTGTCTTAAGTCTGTCCTAAGTTTGTCTTAAGTCTGCCTTAAGTCTGTCTTAAGTCTGTCCTAAGTTTGTCTTAAGTTTGTCTTAAGACTGTCTTAAGTCTGTCTTAAGTCTGTCTTAAGTCAAACCTTAAGTCAAACTTAAGCTAAAATCCTAATTTTACTGCTACTAAATGCCTTCTGTGAATACCAAAGTAGTAAGTTTAGGATTTTGTCTTAAGTTAGTTCTGTGAATAGGGCCCTTATAGTGTGCAGCATTTGTATTTTTTTTATTAATATCAGTCAACTCCAATTCAGAGGCACAGCTCTTGCCCCCGCCCCATGGAGAATTAACAAGTCAACAAGCAGTGATGCACACGCTGCTTGTGCCTTTATCTTGTTTTTGTTTCCATCGACTTGTGCTCAGCAGATGTGGCTTGACTGGGAATCAAACATACTTCGACATTTTTTCTTTCTCACACTCAGCATTCACGTTTAATTCTTTGGGAAAAAATACACTGGTTATTGCTTTGTCTAGGCTCTAAAACAAACGTGCTCCACAGACTGCATTTTTTTTAACACATACGCAATTCACTTTTCATTTTAATTAACAATGGGGAGAGCTGATGCCGAGACCCCGCCCACACCCTGTTAACTCTGGACCTGAAGGTAGTACAGACTAGATGCAGCTTTCCACTCTCCCTGACAGCATCAACCTCCCCTTCTGTGCTCCTCCTCCTACCTCATTTGCTACAGACCCAAAATACCGGCCAGAAAGAGGACTGGCACTTCCTGAGTACCCGGCCACTAAAGCTAGTTCTTCCTCCAGAAAGTTTGAATAGCTTTGGGCTTCTCCAGAGCGCCCTTCCTGCAGCTCCAACCAAGGTATGTATGCTATGAGCAGCTACCTTCAAGTTACAAGACCAATGCACTGCACAAAGGAAGCACATAGAGCCTGAGACCATATTTACTCCAGCCTGGGCCGAGGAGCCATCTGCTGCACACAAACACGCTGTGCAGGGGGCCTCGCCGGCTGCTTAATAATCGCTGCCAGCAGGAGTCCAGCGTGGGAGTCAGAGTTGAGGGGTCGGTGTGTTCCCAAAACTGAATCATAGTTGTATTTTATTGTTATTGCAGAGTTGGAGCGACTTGTTCCGCATACTTCTGAAGGCAATTTCTAAGTCACAGGTATGCTTAGCTGACTAGAGGGCTGGTGTTTCGTGGCAAGTCATATCTGTACGTTAAACTATTGCATTTTAACCTGAACAAATAGCAGCAGATTGTGCAAACAAGTCATCTAACGCATGTAATAGTTAATTAGAGGACACTAGAGTGACTAGAATATTATGAACGACAGGTAGCCAAACCACATATTTATACTCTACTCAATACCACATAAATTCATCCCACTTAAACCACTCTATGGCACATAGCCACGACCTATATAAATATACCCCACACTATGCCACATAATATCAGCATAATTTCACTCAACGCCATAAAGTTCCTTGCCACACAACTGAACACAATCTTAATTGCAATGCAAAACGTCCTGCATCTCTCAAACGTTTGAGCTATTGCATTGTAAATGACAATGTCTTTTTAATCTGTTCTGAAAACCTGCAAGCCCTGCACACTTTGTACTTAGAGTTGTTGCTTACGAGAAGCAAGGCTGGCCATAACCGCGCCTCTTTTACTGCCAGCCCTGCGTTTCGTAAGCCCATTTTCAGCACCTGGGAGTCAATCACCATTTTTATATTCCTACTTTATATCCTCACTAATAATACTAACATTTATATCTATCTGTGCAACCCACTCAAATACCACGCTACACCACACAATGCGACTCAACTCCATAGCACAAAACGTCACACAATCCTGCTCCACTCCAGTTCATGCCACACCCCTGCACTCCTGACCACATACATCCACTCCAAACCAAAACACACAGCTAAAAAACATTGTCATTTACAATACCAGTAGCTCTAATTCTAGCAAATGCGAGACCTATTGCATTGCAAATGGTTGTTACTCTTTGTGATCTTTGTGTGGGTTGCTCCTATGCGTCTGTAACACATCTCCATTTGCCCTGCTTGCAAGTGGCATGCACAGTCATTTTTTTCTGCAAATAGCCTGATTGTGTTGCTTCCCTGTGCCCCGGTTGCCTGCCCATTTACTCCATTGCTCACAGCCTGCACATGGGCAAGTTGAACTGCTTTGGTTGTGAGGATAAAATCGATTGTCAACGAGCTCAGTATGTTCACAGCAAGAGATTGACATGAGATTTCTTGACTTCCCTGGAGATGGACAAGTTCACCACCAGGTGGCGTAATCTTAGCTGCCATGGTACACCTTCAGCGAGCCATGTTTTTTTTTTACGCAACAGCACTTTGCCATCCAAGCCTGCGCTGCTCGTGAGAATTTTTGTAGACGGGCTTTTAAAAGTCCTACCAAAAGCTGGCTGGCTTAGAGTGTGCGGTTACGCGCACAATGATGAGCAGAGGCGCCATAAGGCTTTCCTCTCTCGTCATGGTGCACGCACACCACTCGCCAGCCTACTTTCAATTTTCCCATCGCGCACGCGCACACCACTTGCGTCCACTTTTTGCAGCCGACTTTCACTTTTCACATCGCGCACGCGCACCACTCCCGTCCACTTTTTGCTCACGCTTCTTGTTTACCATTGAAAGCACTAACTCCTCCTAGCCATTAGCATCTTGTGTTAACATCCTTGCATGCCAAGCTAATGTCTCGATTCTTGCATGCCAGCACCTTTTTTTTTTTTAAAGAAAAAAGCTCCGTTCTGCGCCCCCCCCACTTCCTGTGTATGTTAACTGCTCTGCTTGCACTTCTCTGTCCGCTGCTTGCAAGCGTCTTCCTTATGCCCCATCACCTCTCAATCTGAATGGCATCTTCTTCTGCTTGATATACTACACTTCTATATTAGATTCTTGGTATTCGTTGCCATTGCATGCCAGCCTGTTTCTCCTCCTGCCTCCTTGCATGCCAGTTTCTGCCGCTGGCACCACGACACGAAGGGGAGTATGGGGGGACAGCGCCCTAGTCCCACACGTCGGGCGAGCGTAGCCTGCAGCGCGCCCCCCTGAGAGGCCCCCCCCAGCCAACAGCCAATGGGGAGGGCTCACCTGGGGACGGGGGAGGCGTGTCCAAGGGTATATGACCGGGCCAGCATCTAGGCTCGGCCTTTAGTTCCCACGCCTAGTCCGAGGCTGCTCTGCGCTGAACCCACCCTGAACCCTGACCCAGCTGCAGAGCGCCTGGCACAGTTTTGAAGACCTTAATGATCATGTTTTATGTTGCAGGCGGAGTCACAGGGCGATCTGGAAGCAGATGGACAGTAGGGGTACCTCTGCGGCAGAAGGATACAGTCTAAATACCTCTGCCTGGCACAGTAGGGTGCCCGAGCCAGGAACCTGGAGCCGAGGGGGTTCCAGGAAACAGCGTCGGTGCCCCGTTAGTCCTTCGGGCGGTCGGGGGGCCTGAACCGACCGGGGGTGTGCCTCATCTCCCGCCCTGACAGGGGGGGCGGGAGTCTAACGAAATAAAGTGATAATGTACTGCACCGTCAGAGCATCGCCTCTCCGTGCAAGATGGCTCCTTGGGCATGCGGGTCAGCGAGAGGCTGCTGCATTGGATCGCCTGTAAGATGACCCACCTATCAGTACCTGTGTTGTACGCAAATAAACCTGCACCACTGGTTTCCCACAAATATGTCTCATGAGTTTCCTTGGTATGTAAGTGTAATGAGCGCATGGGCGAAGCAAGCACTGATGGTGTGGGCACTATGTCCGTCTACACCTGCATTATGTCCGGGTCACTGTTATGTGTCAGCCAGCCTGCGTGTGAAGAAGCATGTCGGGCAACTTCCATTTGTGCTAGACCAACTGGCGTTTCCCCTGCCGATCTTTAAGCTAAGGTGAAGTTACTGGATCATTGGCGCACATTACGTGGAAACTGCACCTCTTTTCCCTGTCGTACCTTCTCTTTTAAAACTGTAGGTACATGAACCAACAAAAGCTCCTACCTAGCTTGCACCAAATGTCTGGGGGTTTGCTGTGAAATTTCAGAGTTGAGCCCAATATCTTCGGTCCTGTCCAGGTTCTCTGCTCCTTAATATTGTTTAGTGAAAATATAAAATCAGGTTACAGGATGGCTGGCTGACTGACCAGTACATTGCAAGTGGGTATAAATACAGTCAGAGTGGAGTGCTCTTCCATTAATTTATCACCTCAAGTTGCACTTTAAATATACACAAGCATGTGTGGGTAGATTTACAGACTATAGATTATTTTTGCAGATATGTACCATTGAAAGCTTGGGACCGTATGGCATAGTTTTCTACTCCTGAAATAGTTTTCTTTCAGTGAGAGGAAGACACTTATTTTATTAAAGTATAACTTGAGTGCTCTGTCTTGCTTATAATTACATTGATATTCTGAAAAGCTGCTCAGATGCATTTGAAGTTAGGACGGTCTGGTGGGTCAGTTCATACAGTACACTGTGCAATCTGTTTTGAGGTCTTGCCCTATGAAAGACTGTATCGTAGATGGTTTACCTGGCTTGTATCTGGAAATACATTTTTTTTAATATATTGTCGGATTGGGTTAGCATGTGATATGTATATTTTGCAACACTGTACACTAATATAGAGCTCAGAGTGAAACTTAGTTGAGCGGAAAGCAGATCATGCAGAGGAAGCAAGTACATAGTTCATTTCAAGATCAGTCTGCAGAGGAAGGAAGTACACAGTTCATTTCAAGATCAGTCTGCAGAGGAAGGAAGTACACAGTTCATTTCAAGATCAGTCTCTGGCAATTTACCCTACCTCCCTTTGCACACCCGGGGGTTCCAGGGCGACCCCAACATCTAGTTTGTCAGCTCAGTTCCCTTTACTGTTACTCCTGACTTCTTAACACTATAAGTTAGATGGCCTTTCCTTGCCATCCCATGTACCTGTGGGGAATAAATGCACGCGCTTCCAAGTGTACAACTTCCTTTAGTCTAAACTCTATGTTGTGGCTGGACAGCACGGAAACAGCATTTTTTATGAGCTCAGCCAGCTTTAACAGTGGTCCTCCTAAGCACTTCTGGTGAGCACTCACTCATCTTGCAATTTCCTACTCCGCATCAGCACAAAAGGACTGTACCCAGAGAGCGAAGGTGTCCATCTGTATGTCCACAACATTTTCTTCAACACTACCTCCCATCCCTTCTTATTTTCACAAGCTGTTTGGCTGGTGCCTTTCATTACCCGATTAAATCGCTCCACTGCCCCTTTCCCTGCTGGGTGATATACAGAAGGATAGACATGCTTCACCCCATTTCTTTTATAAAGCAATCCTCCCACTCACATTTTGGCAGTTCTCTAATGGGCAACGGCATATGGCCTAAACAATCAACAACTTTTTTCTGTACACCTGGCACATATTTGATAATTATAATCTTGTAACTGCATAGAAATCCTTCCAATTCTTGCAGACGCCTTCACAAATCCTTCTGCTGTAAGCAAATTTACCATTGTTTTGTGGTCCATTCTACATCAAACTCAGTACCCAAGTGCCTGAAAAGGCTCCTTATCCCACACACAAGCTAGTGTCTCTCTCTCTCTTACAGAATGCGCCTCTTCTGTGGGTGAAAGGCTTCTTGATGCTCAGTCAATTACATACTCTTTCTCCACCCTTCTTCTGCGTGCGCACTGCACCCAAACCATTTCCACTGGCATCCAGAGTAAGAATGTGGCATAGTTCGGGAGCAACGCCCTGAATGGGTGCTGAACTACAAATGTCATTCTTTATGTTTTGTCTACCTCTCTCTACCTCTCTCTCTCTACCTCTCTCTCTCTAGCTCTCTCTCTCTACCTCTCTACCTCTCTCTCTCTACCTCTCTCCCTCTCTACCTCTCTCTATCTCTCTCAGCCTCTCTCTACCTCTCCACTTTTCTCTACCTCTCTACCTCTCTCTACCTCTCTACCTCTCTCTCTATCTCTCTCTAGACCTCTCTACCTCTCTCTCTCTACCTCTCTTTCTGTGCATATCTCTCTACGCCTTTCTCTCTCTACCTCTCTCTACCTCTACCCATGTGTACCTCTCTCCCTCTACCTCTACCTTTCTACCTCTCTCTGGCTACCTTTCTAACTTTCTACCTCTACCTCACTCTCTCTACCACTACGTCTCTCTCTCTACCTCTTTACCTCTACCTCTCTACATCGTTACCTCTACCTCTCTACCTCGTTACCTCTACCTCTCCACCTCTACACCTCTCGCTACCCCTCTCTACTTCTCTACCTCTCTACCTCTACACCTCTCTCTACCTCTCTTTACCTCTCTCTACCCCTCTCTATCCCTCGCTACACCTCTCTACCAGTTGAATTCCGGGAAGCCCAAACCATCAGTATTTCCAATCTGCTCGTGAAACTTGGGTCGGATGAGCCGTGCAGCTCATAAAGGGATGTTCTTCTTACATAATTTGTATTTAATAGAATTATAGAATTGGGAAGCAGCAGAACAGTCTCACAGTTGAGCTAGGGATTCACATACACTGGTGACCGCTTTTGAATTGGCTTTAAAACCAGCCAAGGATGGCTGCAGCGTCTACGTGGGATGTGGTGGACTAAGTGGCAGCTGGAGCCTGATAGCACTGCTTGTCCTTTAAAAAAAAACAAGCATTGGCATAGCCAATAGGTCTCCCCTTTGGGACCTTATAAGTGTTTAGTTATCCAGTACAATATCGTTGGTGCAACAACATCAGATGTTGCATGGCTAAACACTTATAAGGTCCTAAAGGCGAGACCTATTGGCATAGACAAACACTTATAAGGTCCCAAAGGCGAGACCTATTGACATAGCCAATAGGTCTCGCCTTATGACCTTATAAGTGTTAAGCCATGCAACAGTTGCATAACTAAATACTTATAAGGTCCCAAAAGCGAGACCTATTGGCTATGCCAATGCTTGTTTTTTTGCTATGTGTGTATGGGTTTACAAATCCAGGGTTTTGGGTGCAAATCGAGGGCTAACTACAGTTGTCACCCATATCAAGAGGGCCTTTGGTGTTGTTCATTCTTGTGCCATACTTTACTGCTTCCGCGTCTTAGCAGGACTGAGTCCGGTCTGAGGTTCAATCTCATGAGCAGGTAAGCCTTGCCCCCCCAAAAACTCAGGTCGTTGAAGTATGGGGGCCAGGAGTTTGAACGACAATATGACACCATTTGCCATATCTGAACCGGCGCTGCTGCTAACTACAAGGAGCAAGGCTCAACAACCCACGCCTCGCGGTACCCGCTTCGCGGGTCCCGCTTCGGTTTCACTTGCCTGACGTTCTTGACTTTCCTGCACCAGCTGTGCCTGTGGGGCGTGCTTGGGGCTGCAGGGCTGCGAGCGAGAACCGGGACTCGCCTTCCCAGGAGTCCCGGTGTCAGTGGCCGAGTCACCTGGCCCCGCTCTCCCTGACTGCCCCGCCCCACCTCCACCAATTGAAAAGGGTCAAGGATTCTCTGCTTCGTGGGACACCATTTGCCATATCTGAACCGGCACTGCTGCTAACTACAAGGAGCAAGGCTCAACAACCCACGCCTCGCGGTACCCGCTTCGCGGGTCCCACTTCGGTTTCACTTGCCTGACGTTCTTGACTTTCCTGCACCAGCTGTGCCTGTGGGGCGTGCTTGAGGCTGCAGGGCTGCGAGCGTGAACCGGGACTCGCCTTCCCAGGAGTCCCGGTGTCAGTGGCCGAGTCACCTGGCCCGCTCTCCCTGACCGCCCCGCCCCACCTCCACCAATTGAAAAGGGTCAAGGATTCTCTGCTTCGTGGGACACCATTTGCCATATCTGAACCGGCGCTGCTGCTAACTACAAGGAGCAAGGCTCAACAACCCACGCCTCGCGGTACCCGCTTCGCGGGTCCCGCTTCGGTTTCACTTGCCTGACGTTCTTGACTTTCCTGCACCAGCTGTGCCTGTGGGGCGTGCTTGAGGCTGCAGGGCTGCGAGCGTGAACCGGGACTCGCCTTCCCAGGAGTCCCGGTGTCAGTGGCCGAGTCACCTGGCCCCGCTCTCCCTGACCGCCCCGCCCCACCTCCACCAATTGAAAAGGGTCAAGGATTCTCTGCTTCGTGGGACACCATTTGCCATATCTGAACCGGCGCTGCTGCTAACTACAAGGAGCAAGGATCAACAACCCACGCCTCGCGGTACCCCCTTCGCGGGTCCCGCTTCGGTTTCACTTGCCTGACGTTCTTGACTTTCCTGCACCAGCTGTGCCTGTGGGGCGTGCTTGAGGCTGCACAGCTGCGAGCGTGAACCGAGACTCGCCTTCCCAGGAGTCCCGGTGTCAGTGGCCGAGTCACCTGGCCCCGGTCTCCCTGACCGCCCCGCCCCACCTCTACCATTATGGTCCAATGGCCTTCGGCCTATAAGTACTAGAGTTCTACGCTGCGCGGGAGCGCGCGGGAGCGCCCGGGGCTAAGCCCGGGACAAGGGCGGGACCGTCTGTGGCCGTCCGGGGCCGCTGGAGGCCGGGCTGGGCCACCCCCCTTTTTCCTGTGAAAGCAGGCCTATGGTATTGGCACCCCCTGGTGACTATTGATTGATTACTGATTATTATCTCTACAGCTAAATATATTCAGGTGTTTACGTGGAGTTTGCTGTTTTATAGTTTGTAGACTCGTTTATACATTGATACATTGTTATTTAATTTTTGACCCAAGTTAAAATGTCCTTACTTGAAGTAGCCCCACGGCCGACTTCGGCTGGATCTCTCATTTTGGGTCCCTTAGACAAATTTTTTGCTAAAATAAAGAATGATACTGACAGGGAACTCACGCTCGCTGAGAAGCGAGCGGGACGACGCCTATCAATTGAGTTGCTAAAACTAAGACCACTCCTTGCCGAGAATGTTTATTCAGCTAGTCCCACAGATTTCATCAAATGTAATGATTCTGACAGTGAGTCTCTCAGTACAGAGGGCATCCCACTCATATTTCAGACTAATCACCCTGTCCAAAATGACATTATAGTCATTCCTGATCCTACCACCTTAGAGTCTATCGATAATCAGCTAATTGACCTAAGCACCCCCCCATTGAATGATTTAGCCCCTCTCCATGATATAAATGTACCTTCCCCTTTATTTACACCCTTGGGTTCAGACGAGCTTTCTCACTTACCTAGTAACCTTGAAAAATCAAAGAAATCTTTTACCAATAAAAGTAATAAGGGTTTTAACAGAGTCTCGGGCTCACCCCCGAGAAAGAGAAGAAGGAAGGGCGCACCTATACATACGATGTTGAAAGATGTGGGAAAAAGGGACTTAGGAGGGAATGCGTCTGTCAAATCAATTTCTGTTCCAAGCTACGAAGGCTTACTTAATGATATTGATAATCTCATCAAGGCTCTGATACTCCCACTTACCGAAAGGGTTAAAACACTAGTGGAAAAAATGGATCCGATCCTTGATGGACAAAAGGCAGTTTCCGATTGTAATTCTGATGGACAAATAAACAAGAACCAAGCTGTTAAACTACCACCCACTTAATTAGTTAAGCAACATATTGGCCCTCCTACAGTAATTAATAAGCCTGCTGTGGGGAGATCTAATTCAGTGGCAGGTATTAAACCATCTAATAAATTGTCGACAACATCCGACAAGATAAATAAGGATACTCCTTTTCTTAATACAGGGACAGAAAAAAGAAGTCACCATATAGCAGATACTTTAAATGGCACGATCCCTGCGACAACTATGAGAACAAGAAATGTAGTTGACTTACCCCCGGATTCCCTAAACTTTGTTATCGTCCTCACAGGAGTTCCACTTATATCAAATGATAGCCATGAACATCATTCAAGTTTAAAAAATAAGGTCATTCATTGGCTAAGGAAAAATAGACCATTACCACCACACCTAAATGGTGACATAGTGTCGGTCAGGCGATGTAAGTGGGTAGGATTGAGACCAAAGGACATTGAAGGTGATGTCATTATTGTAAATTTTAAAGATCATAGATTGGTCACGCATATTAGTGATTGGTACCCTGGGGACGGGGAGGGGGGAATTGCTACCCATAACCTGAGCTATTTCTATCCGGAAGCTCTTATGAAGCCTCCACCCATTCGTAATCCATCAAGGAAGAATAGAAATCACAGTATCCGAAACAACTGGAGACCAGAAGGCTTACTTAGATCTACCTTACCGTTAAACCAAGCTCAAAGGTATTATAATGGAAATGATCCCCCCTTCCCCCAACCCATGCTCACTCCCTACCATCCTAAGAGCAACAGACCCAAAGTACCATACAGGTTAGATTTCCCTATGAACTCGGTGGCCAATAATAATCTTTATAATAGGAATTTTGATCCTTGTACTCCACTGTTATACCCAAACCACCCACAGGTTCACAATCATAATTTTTATGCCAACAAACCGAGGGATCCTTACCAGATCTATGATCCCAAGGACACTTGGCATATACCTCTGTCTAATTTATTCCATCCTTTCTCTCGAATGGATGAGAATGAATGACTTAACATGTCATATAAAATGAAAGAGACCCATGATGGGCACCTGAGGAGGGCCTGTATTATGGACCAAATTGATTTATTAAGTGTCCCCAGGGACCAATACGCCCAAAACATATGTGGGGAAGATCAACTAAGACTCACTATAGAACATATCTCAGCCCCATATTATCCCCAGTTACCCCCTAATGATTGTAGTCAAGAAAAGGAAAAACATGTTACCACCTATGAGTTGGGGGAACAGAGGATCCAAGAGCCGGGTTGCTATATTAGCACTCGGGACGATAGGTCAAAGAGTGGCAGGGAATATTTAAGGGTGCAAAATAAGGAACTAAAGATTATAAGTTGGAATGTCGCAGGACTTAAGCAAAAGGTAACCGATTTAGAATGGCTAAAGGTTATCTCAGATAAAGATATAATATTACTGCAGGAAACCTGGGCGCTGACAGCTGTACACATAGAAGGCTTCCATTGTTATTGTATTAAGGCCGAAATGCCTGTTTTTGGCCGCCCGATGGGAGGTTTATTAATAGGGTTTAAGACAAACATAGGGGGGTCCATAAAATTGATCCCCTCAAAAAACCCAAACATCCAGATAATTGAGTATACTTGTAGGCTTCCATACTATTTAATTAATTTCTATAACAATGATTTTAGCTCAACTCCGAATAAGAATTATATAGATCTTTTCGGGGAATTATCAAAAATAGCGGAAAAATGTCATAATCAGGTGAGCACTAGGACAATCTTAGCAGGAGATTTTAATGCAAAGTTTATAACATCTAAAAGGGATAATGTACAAACTGATAGGGCTTATAAACGGGGCAAAGAATTAGAATATTTTCTTAATGAACACATCTTAACAGACATAATGGATGTTAATAAAAATGAGTCACTTACCTATATTCCAACCTTCAGAGGACGAGAATTCTCTAGTACAGTGAACTATATCTTTATGTCTTCTGACCTAATAGATAGAGTCAAGAAGGCTGGTGTTCTTGAAACTGCCTTTGGGGATCACAATGCCCTGGAGGTTAACATTAGCTTAGGTCCTCCTAGTGCCTCTGTTCGCTTCCTGGGAGCAAGGGATATTGTGGCCTCAACTAATAATCTAAGACTAAAATGGTGAGGGATAGATAGTGGCCAAGTAACAAATACAATTATAAGTAACCATGGTCTGTTAATTGAATCCTGCTCCTTGGATGATGAGAACCATCAAAGAATAGTAAAAGATTTCTCTAAACTGTGTAACATTATAAAATCCCTTTTAAGTGTCCCTACTAAATTGATTACCCCTGAGCCACGGTGGTTCGATTGCCATTGCTCAGCAGCTAATAAAGCTCTTCGTAGAGCTTTAAACTGTAAACCCAGAAGTATAAGGGATGTGAGGGCCGCCAGACAAAATTACAAAATAGCTATAGGTTTAAGGAAGGCTGGTCTGTTAGTTGAGCAATGGGAGGCATTAACAACTGCTGCTGCACTAGGGAGCAGTACGACCTTTTGGCCTGCTGTTAAAAAGATGCGGGAAATGGGTAAGCAACTAACTCCAACTAGCTGTATTATAGCAAGTGAGCAATGGGAATTGCATTTTTCCAAAATATATGCTAGCCCTGGAGCTGATACAGAAGACTATGCCCAAGGGACGCTGGAATCCTTAGAAATCACCGTGGGGGAAGTCACCATGGCCATTAATCAGAGCCTTGGTAACAAGGCACCTGGGCCTGATGGCTTCCCAATAGACATAATTAAGTATAAACCGGAGCTCTGGGGGGAAATTTTTGTGAATCTTTTTAATAGTTTACCTTATGTCCCAATACCCGCATCCTGGTCCACAAGCATAATAGTGCCGATTTACAAAAAGGGAGAACGATCTGATCCTGTAAATTATAGGCCTATTTCGATTCTGGACAATACACTGAAGATCATGGGCAGGGTTCTGTACAATAGAGTCAACGACTGGGCTGAGGAAATGGGGGTACTAGACCGTTGTCAAATGGGTTTTAGATGCAAGGTTGGGACTATTGAACAATGCCTAAATTTAAATCTTTTAATTAGTAAATATAACATAGCTAAGGCATCTCCCATTTACCTTGCATTCATGGATTTATCGTCCGCATTTGACCTAGTAATTAGGTCAAAATTGTGGTCGATCCTTTTGTCGTACGGCCTGGACCCCCCCCTGGTACATTTCCTCGCATACCTGCATAAAGATACAAAGGCGCAGGTTCGGATTGACATGGAGGGAACAGTTTCTGGGCCAATTAGTGTAGAAAGAGGTGTGAGACAGGGGTGCGTTTTAGCACCCCTGTTATTCATCATCTATATAAATGGCCTGAGCAATTCTCTCAAGATGGCTACCTCGGATGTTCCTAAAATCAAAGGAGGCCTATTACCTTGCCTTTTGTATGCGGATGACGCCGTGCTCATGGGATTAACACCAAATGCCCTACGTGCACTAGTCAGGGACTTTTCATTTTATATGGGGAATTTGGATCTTAAAGTAAATTTTAAAAAATCATTTATCATGTCCTGTGGGCCGGGCGCTAGGCAATTAAATTCTATTACGATAGGAGCTGATAAGCTGTACTCAACTAAAATCTTCCCTTATTTAGGTATAGTCTTTGCTGCGAGCGGCCTGTGGGGTGGGCATATTGCCCACGCCACAGGCAAGTTCTCAAAGGCTATAAATTCAATTTTATCCCTCCCCAAACCAAGGAAAATTGGAGCAACTAAAGCCATTTTAAAGATATATAGGCTCCAATGCACACCAGTGGCAACCTACGGCGCCGAAATATGGGGTTCTTTAAAAACCCCCACCTTACAAAAAGAAGAGAATCGGCTGTGTAGGAAATTACTGGGGGTTCCCATTTCATCATCAGGGTACATTTGCCACTCAGAGCTGAATATACCTTATATTAGTGATTTTATTGCCGCCAGGCCCGCACTATTTTGGCTGGCTATCTGGGTAAATGATTATGCTAGCCTAACACAGGACATTTTAAGGGAATGTTTAGCTTGCGACAAATGGAATAAGATCCCATGGCTCCGAGGCATACAAGAAAGTTTGTCTAGCATAGATAGAGGAGACCTCTTTGATAATCCATCTCACATTAAGAGGTCCGATAAAAAGGAAGTTCAACTTGAACTATATGCTATCTACAATGGTAATAGACTGTCAGAAGAGATGCGAAAACAAACTGTTGTGTCCTATATTAATAATGACTTACCAATTCAACAACTGCCATTGTATCTGATATTACCAATGTGCGGATATATGACGTTAAAACGCATGTTTTTACAACGCATACCGTTACAACGGGACTTTTACAACGCCAATACTATTACCACGCATGTATTTACAACGCATTTTTTTACAACGCAGGTACCTTTACAACGCATACCATTACAACGTAAGTATTGGTAAGTATATATATTTTTTTTAATTGTATATTATTTAAAATTAATATAATGTAATGTAATTGTATTTAATTTAATTTAATTTAATTTAATTTCATTTAATTAATTTAATTTAAACTGACCCTGAACCCTAAAAATACCCCTTTACCCAAAAACTGAAAACTGACCCTGAACCCTAAAAATACCCCTTTACCCAAAAACCCAAAACTGACCCTGAACCCTAAAAATACCCCTTTACCCAAAAACCCAAAACTGACCCTGAACCCTAAAAATACCCCTTTACCCAAAAACTGAAAACTGACCCTGAACCCTAAAAATACCCCTTTACCCAAAAACTGAAAACTGACCCTGAACCCTAAAAATACCCCTTTACCCAAAAACCCAAAACTGACCCTGAACCCTAAAAATACCCCATTACCCAAAAACCCAAAACTGACCCTGAACCCTAAAAATATCCCTTTACCCAAAAACCTAAAACTGACCCTGAACCCTAAAAATACCCCTTTACCCAAAAACCCAAAACTGACCCTAAACCCTAAAAATACCCCTTTAAAAAAAACCTAACATATAACATTTTAAATATAATTATATACTTACCAATACTTACGTTGTAATGGTATGCGTTGTAAAAGTACCTGCGTTGTAAAAACATGCGTTGTAAATAAATGCGTTGTAATGGTATTTGCGTTGTAAAAGTTCCGTTGTAATGGTAGTGCGTTGTAAAAAATGCGTTGTAATGTGTGTTTACCCCAATGTGCAGTTGGGAAAGATCGTTACTTTTTAGAATGAGAGCAGGAACGATAAAGTTTTCCCTCTGCTTTCCTTTGGGACACAGCCCACATGGAAATACTCTGTGTCCTTGTGATGGAATTAGTAAACAAAGCGATTTACATTTCTTTTTTATGTGTAAGTTTTATATGAATTATATTAAATGGTTTTTAGCCCCATATTCTAAAAAATATAGACCTCTCTCTTTGAATCAGTCCTATCTCATGCTCCTAAAATTAGAAAATGATGAACTCATATTCCGCACAAGTACTTTTTTAAAAGTTATTTTTAATGTTCGTAGAAGTATGGAATGCCCTTAATCTATTTGTACTCTTTATGATTATTGATCTCCTTTTCTACTCTAGATTGGAAATATATGACTTGTTACTGTACTCATATGCACTGTATAAACACCTATTTGTACTTAGGTACTGTAATTTGAATATGTTGAACTGTATTTTAAGATTGTACTTTTATGGATTTTTCTTGTAATCCGAATAAAGATTTTGAATCGAATCGAATCACTGTCTTTTATATTGTTTATTCTGAAGTCTTGCAAATTTGTAACACTGCGTGAAACAGCTGTTTCAAAGGTTCTCGTTTTATGGACTTCAGAAGGATGATAGGAAAACGCAGTCAAGCATAAAAACGTAGCTATTGCATTGTACACAGCATTCTGCAGAAGAGGCATGAATCAGCCAAGCTGCCTGGTCTTCTATAAGTTGCAGACCTCCTGCACGTGGCTCCTCTTTTGAACGTAGAAAAGAGAATAGCTGCAGTAACACCGACTATGCATGTAAGCGGAAGAGCCAGAGGCAGTGCTTAATTTGAGTTGGTGGTTGCTGGTGGGGAGTCTGTATGATTGCACCGTGAGTGGTGTGCCTGTTTAAGTGTAGGCTGCAACATTTTAAAGCCAGACCTACAGGTGTTGCCACTGATTGTTTGTATACCTTAGGGCAACATTTATTAGGTCTGCAGATCACTTTGCGGTAATTGTAGTTATTATAAGAGATTTTAGCACTGCTTGTGGATTGATTTGCGAGTTACGTTTGACCACACTCCAATATTGTGAGGCTCAACAGGTATTGGAGGGAGACTGTCATAGTTCTGCCTGGATAGACTGTGATACAGCCCTTTAAAGTGAGCAACAAGATAGCGAGATAAGGGACAGAGTATTAAGCTAGTTGTACCTTCAGTTTCAGAGTCCTATCATTG
Source organism: Lissotriton helveticus (assembly GCF_964261635.1). Taxonomy (NCBI): domain Eukaryota; kingdom Metazoa; phylum Chordata; class Amphibia; order Caudata; family Salamandridae; genus Lissotriton; species Lissotriton helveticus. The sequence goes on along the minus strand of NC_136070.1, from coordinate 130,214,184 downwards.
GCCAGCATTATTTGACAGGTGTTTCTAAAGCATACCTACTTTGAACTCTGCAAGTCCAGTTACTGCATGGTGATTAGTTACATTGTACAATTAGTATAGCTGTTATAGTCCTATGTGGAAGGCAGAAGCACAAATGCACTTGGACTGCATACTGCACCCTCTGGGTGTGTGGTTGAAAGTATGTTATCTTTGCTTTAAGTCTGTGTGTTAATGTTTTCCATGTCATGTATGATCACCACCAAGGTGCAGTTACAAAGTTACTGTGTTATAGAACACAATGCTTGATGCTTATGGATCTGAGGTTGGTAACAGTTGTGGTGGATAAGGGGTGAGTAGGAATCTGAGATCTGCACAGAAAGACTGTTTTTCAGTTTTCCTTTATATGATAGCCATCATGAGGGTCAATGAAGGAGTTATGCAAAGATGCACTATGTTATAAAAATCCTTTTGTCATAGTAGGATGTAGGCACTCGGGGTATGTGACTATTTGGGACCAGCAGGGTGGAGTGCTGCTCAGTTGACCATTGATCTCTCCTGTCTTCGCAGAACTGTCTAATTAGTATTCAGTGGTTAGTTAGGTGAGCTGGTATAGCCTGTATCTGTACACTTGAGTTACCAGTAAGTTTCCGGAGGACCTTTCTCCCATTTTATGCCTAGCCCATTGAAGATGAGAGACCAGGAAGTCAATTGGTATGTAGTATTACATGGCAACATATATTTTATCAGAATGCGACCAGCAGAACTGTCAAAAAACTACATTTACTGTCCTCTATCTTGAAGTTAGGGAAGCTATTATGTGTTATTCCCTGGAGCCCAGTAACAGCAATCCTCCCCCTGTGGTTGTATATGGGGGTTTGTACTCGGGTGTGGTAATTTCTTACATCCTAGTTGAGGTTATCCCTTGTGGCATTGAGTGGCGGATTACCTGATAATGGGGTAATGTTGAGGCAGCATTTCAGGGCCCCTTTAAGGTCTAAACAAGCAACACTCTTAACCTATTGCCCTTTACCTGGACACCCATGCTGAACACCCTACCAGTCCTGCTTAAACTAGAAGGGAAAGCCATAGTTATCAGTTAACCCAGAGTCAATAGGAATACTAAGCCCTAAACCTAACAATCAGGTGATCTAGATCCAAGAGGAGCCCAATCTTAACAAGCAGGTCCAATGAGAGCCCTAGAGCCCTAGGAGTCATAGGGTTGGAGGGCTATGTTGAACCACATCTGAACCCACAATATACAGGTTTACCAAGTGGCACCCTATGTGAAATGAAAGGGGCTGGAAGCAAAGGGTTGAAATTGATTCAAATCTGTACCAAAAAACAATACTAAGCACAATAGCATCAATAAAATGTTGTTGTCTAAATAAACTTTACACTCTGACACAAAAGCGCTAGTCTGCACAGCGAAAAGAAAGTTTATTTCAGGTGAATCTGCAATCTCGGGATAGGGAGGCAAAGTTAGTCCTTTAGTCCCCTGCAGTTCGAGATCCCTTCTAATTGGAGACTCCAGGGCTTAAACTTTGGATTGCCTGGAAAGGAGCTGTGGATGATTTTAATTTGTTTAATAAGTGGCATCCACAAAACATTTTGGCTGCAATTGTTCTATTTAAGTTCATAGCATGATAGGGAGAGTGTTGTATTACAACAGTTTGTCAACAACTATTAATATTTTCTTAAGAATGCTTGGAGTGACACGGCAATAGCAATCACCCCCTCCTTTATGCAGCTTGTTGAGTTTATGTTTGGTATATTCAATTTCTTATCAGAGGTTAGTTGAAAGACACCTTTCTGCTAGTTTGGAACCTCTAACCCTTTTGCTTATATCACACCCTAATTTTGAACTCCACCGAGGGTTATGTTCCTGATAGAGCATTAATGTAATTCTGATAAAAATTACGAACATTTCCCTTGGAAAACAATCACACCGCTAACAGGAGTACATACTGAGAGAGATAAGCCCGTCAGGTATTTATATGAGAGCAGACTACTGTAATGAAAAAACCTTTCTTTTGTTAGAGTATACATTTGTAGGTCGCGCCTAGACAGCGCTTGCACTCTCAGGTGATCTGTTTTATGTGCTTTGTGGGGTTTAACTCCTCCTACCACTTTTGATTTTCTTTTGTATGTGCCATTCAAAAATCATAGCATGCAAATGGCTAATGGTTGGTACATGCCCCACCTTTACTCACAAGTTACCTCCCATGGAGTATTGCTGCAGAAGCGAACAGAGGCACACACAGCGGCGGCGGCTGCTGTGGCTTGACACATGCTTTGCTCAGACAGCTCTTCTCTCTATGCGTATTTGTCTGGCAGGAACAATGCATTCAAGCTGCCAATTATGGATTGACTTGTTGACTCTCTCTCCCATTTTGCCAGCATACTTTTAAATTGATTTATGTGCTTTCTAGTTCCTTTCTTAATATATAGAATAAGACAGGGCATTATGGTAGCCCTGTCACATACATACCTTTGAGATTCTTAAGATTCGGACACCGTTCAATCAATCAATCAATCAGGGGGTTTAAAGTGCGCTACTCACCCGCAAGGGTCTCTAGGAGCTGGGGGGGAGGGGTTTAGCAGCTCCAGATCAGTTGAAGAGCCAGATCTTGAGGTCCTTCCTGAACGTGTGCAGGGTCGGGGAGTGTCTGATGTTCACAGGGAGCTTGTTCCAGGTCTTGGCCGCGATGTAGGAGAAGGCTATCCTTCCTGCTCTGGTTCTGCGGATGCGGGAGACCTCTGCCAGGGTGAGGTTGGCCGAGCGGAGGTTCCTCTTGGGTACGTGGAAGGATAGTCGTTCGTTGAGGTAAGTGGGGCCAGAGTTGTTGAGGCATTTGTAGGCGTGGGTGAGGAGTTTGAAAGTGATCCTCTTCTCGACGGGGAGCCAGTGGAGGTCACGGAGGTGTTGGGTCATGTGTTCGTGGTGCGGAGTACCGAGGATGAGTCTGGCTGCGGCGTTCTGGATGGTCTGGAGTTTGTGTAGCAGGGTTCTGTTGATTCTGGCTTAAAGGGTGTTGCCGTAGTCCAGTCTGCTAGTAACAAGTGTGTGGGTAACGGTCTTCCTGCAGTCTGGGGGGATCCATTTGAAGGTCTTACGGAGGACGCGCAGGCAGTTGAAAGTGGTGGAGACGACGGCGTTTATCTAGCGCTTCATGGAAAGGGAGGAGTTGAGGATGATGCTGAGATTTGGTGCGTGGTCCATAGGGATAGGGGATTTCCGAGCGCGGTGGGCCACCAGGTGTTGTCCCAGGCGGAGGTGCAAGGTGTGAGGAGGGGGAACTCGGTCTTCTCTGAGTTGAGCTTCAGGCAGCTGTCCATCACCCAGTGTGCCACGTTCTTCAATCCTTCCTGGAAACTGAGTTTGGTATCTTCGATGTCGGCGTAGGATACGATGCTGAGCCCAAGCTGTCGGATGATGGCTGCGTGGGGGGCCATGTAGATGTTGAAGAGCGTGGGGCGCAGTGATGATCCTTGGGGTGCTCCGCAGATGATGTTGGTGAGTTCGGAGAGGGAGGGGGGAAGTCGGAATCTCTGGGTTCGGCCGGAGAGGAAGGATTGGATCCAGTCGAGGGCGACTCCCTGTATTCCGGCGTTGTGGAGTCTGGCTGCAAGTGTGCGGTGTGAGACGGTGTCGAATGCTGCGGAAAGATCCAGAAGTATGAGGGCCGCAGTGTGTCCCTGGTCGAGTAGCATGCGGATGTCGTCAGTGGTGGCGAGGAGGGCGGTCTCGATGCTGTGGTTGCTGCGGAAACCAGACTGGGAGGCGTCCGGGATATAATTCTCTTTTACGAAGGCTGTCAGTTGGGTGTTTATGCGCCTCTCGGGGACTTTGGCCGGGAAGGGGAGGGGAGAGATGGGCCGGTAGTTTTTCAGATCAGTAGGGTCGGCCGTGGGCTTCTTGAGGAGGGGTTTAACCACCTCCCTCTTCCAAATGTCTGGGGAAATGCCGGACTTGAAGGAGGAGTTGATGGTGCTGTGTAGCTCGGGTGCGATGGCGGCGGCTGCCCTGTGGAATATGTGAGGTGGGCAGGGATCCGTTGGGGCTCCTGAGTGGGTTTTCTTCATGGTCGCAGTGATGAGTTCCGTGGTGGCGAGGTCCCAGGTCATGATGGTAGGTTTCTCAGTGGTTTCGGGGGGCGGTTGTGTCCGGTATCTGTTGTTTTTTGCTGAAGTTGTCATAGAGGCTCTTTATTTTCAGATGGAAGTAGGCGCTGAGCTTGTGGCAGAGTTCCTGGGAAGATGTGATGTCCGTGGCCTCGCAGGGGGGTTTTGTGAATTGCTTTATGACGTTGAACAGCTCCTTGGCGTGGGACGAGTTGGTCTGGATCTTGTCTCTAATGAATGTCCGTTTGGTGCCTCTTATGCGCTATTGGTAGTTCCTGTGGTTGTTCCGGGCTTTTGTGGTTTTCTGGTGGCGCCAACATGGCAGCATTATATTGTGAGGTTTACGTGCTGAATAGGACTTAGTCCTTTGTATATTGCTCACGCTTGTATTTACATGTGTTTTTTGGTATCTCACTTGTGTCGAAAGTCGGACTTGAAGCACCACAGGACAAGCTGTACAGGTCCTTGTATATGCACCTAGTTACTTATACATTTGCATGTTTCTCACTCCAGATTTGAACTTACTATGGACTCCTGACGGCTGCCCACATCTACCGAATGAATGTTTCTTTTTTTTCACGGCGGGCCGGCTTTGACATTTCAGGTTGCTTACTAAATCTGTGGGATGTGTATATTTCTCATGACTCTATGTACTAGTAAGTTTCTTTCCTTGAGTTTGTGTTTTGGAAATTCTCTAGAAGTGATTTAGTCATTCATATGGGGTCTGAGCAAATCAGAAGCTGTACTTGGTCTGACTGCTCTTGGCTGGCTGATAGCTCATTGTAGGTGCTGTTTACCTCCAGTTTACAATGTATTGAGGGACAGAGGGCTTTTATTATGTTATCATCCCAGCCACCAGCCGCTTAATGTTTAATCTTGGCTTCCACACTGAGTCAAATGTTTTTCTGAAGTCAATAAAACAAGTGCATGTTCTCGCCCTAGTTTTGATTATTACTCTCTTGGTGATCAGTCTAGTACTCAATTAACTAATCTATCTATCTTTTACGTGCAATGTTACTATTGTGTAGCAGCTTCAGCATGCTTTTTTTATAGGGAAGCAACAACTGTATTTATGTAGCTGTTTAACCCATTCTCCTGTTGTTGTTTGCATTGAGGGCATCCCTATATTTATCTGAGCTTACCCTCCCCATATGTGTAGGAAAGTAGGATCTGATTTCAAGGTTACCCCCACTTTTTGCTTGGTATCAGTATGTTTTGACTAGTCTGACTGGAATCAAGCCAGCCAGGACCCCAGTATCTGTGCTTTCCCCCTAATTTGACCATGGCAAGTACTTTTGTACATTCACAATTGGCTACTGGTGTACCCTTGTAAATCCCTAGTAGTTGGTGCTAAGGTACCCAGGGTGTAGGTACACCAGGGGTCTCCCATGGGCTGCAGCATGTATTGTGCCACCCACTTAAACTGTGACTACAGTCCTGCTATTGCAGCCGACAGATATGTTTCCTTACATCTGAGGTCACTGCTCTTAAAACCTATAAGTCACCCCTATGGCATGCTCTTCAGTCCTGACGGCAGGGTGCTTGGTTATCAGTGTGAGGGTGCCACTGCATGAGCGATTCTCCAGGCTTTGTAAGTGTGGTCAGCCATTTAAAAACATATAGCAGACATCAGTGAATATGAGATGTCTAACTATATAGTTTGGTATCAAATATGTTGGGCTCATACCCCAACATTGATTCCAGTGTTGGAAGTATGATCTCAAGTACTGAGGGGCTCCCAGTAACAGCCTTTCAGGGCCTGACAGCAAGCTAGTGCTGCTGCCGACCACAAACACGATTCTGCCCTCCTGCTGCTGAGCCTAGCTCGAGCAGGGGAAGGTAGAACAATAGGTTTCCTGTCGCAGGGAGGTGTGACCACCTCCCAGACAGGACTTAGTGTATTGTGCTGGGGTGGGAACGCTTCCCAGCACTTTTGGTGCCTTCCTTACATACTCCAGTTTGAGCTAGTTCAGGGAGCCCTTGGCAACCACTCTGGTGCAAAACTGGACAAGAACATGGGATTATCCTCCCAGCTGCCCAGTCCCTCCTCTGAGAGGGACCCCTCAATCAATCAATCAATCAATCAGATTTATATAGCGCGCTACTCACCCGCTAGGGTCTCAAGGCGCTGGGGAGCTCAAAAAACCAGGTCTTGAGTTGCTTCCTGAAGGAGAGATGGTCCTGGGTCAGCCGTAGGTGGATGGGGAGGGTGTTCCATGTCTTGGCCACCAGGTAGGAGAAGGATCTTCCTCCGGCGGTGGCTCTGCGAATGCGTGGTATGGTGGCGAGGGCGAGGCTGGTCGATCGCAGCTGGCGGGTGGGCGTGTAGAAAGTGAGGCGGTTGTTGAGGTACTTGGGGCCCAGGTCGTGGAGAGCTTTGTGTGCGTGGGTAAGGAGTCTGAACGTGATCCTCTTGCTGACGGGGATCCAGTGCAGGTCTCTCAGGTGGGCGGAGATGTGGTTGTGGCGGGAGATGTCCAGGACGAGTCGAGCGGAGGCGTTCTGTATGCGCTGGAGTCTTTTCTGTAGTTTGGATGTGGTTCCTGCGTAGAGGGTGTTCCCGTAGTCCAGTCAGCTGGTGACGAGTGCCTGGGTGACCCTCTTCCTAGTTTTGGTGGGGATCCATCGAAAGATCTTCCGGAGCATGCGCAGGGTGTTGAAACAGGATGATGAGACGGCGTTGACTTGTTTGGTCATCGAGAGGGAGGAGTCCAGGATGAAGCCCAGGTTTCGTGCGTGGTCTGTTGGCTTGGGGGTGGTGCCCAGGGTAGGGGGCCACCAGGAGTCGTCCCAGGCGGAGGGGGATGATCCCAGGAAGAGGACTTCCGTCTTGTCTGAGTTCAGTTTCAGGCGGCTGTTCTTCATCCACTCGGCGATGTCTTTCATTCCTTCGTGTAGGCTGGCTCTGGCGGGGTCGTTGGTGAGGGAGAGGATCATCTGGGTGTCGTCAGTGTAGGAGATGATTTTAAGGTTGTGTTGGCGTGCGATGGCTGCGAGGGGGCTCATGTAGACATTGAAGAGGGTGGGGCTGAGCGATGATCCTTGAGGTACGCCGCAGATGACTTCGGTGGCCGCGGATAGGAACGGGGGGAGGCGGACTCTCTGGGTTCTTCCGCTGAGGAACGAGATGATACAGTCCAGTGCCTTCTCCTGGATTCCGGTGTTGCTGAGACGCTGTATTAGTGTGCGGTGGCAAACTGTGTCGAACGCTGCAGAGAGGTCCAGGAGGATGAGGGCAGCTGTTTCCCCGTTGTCGAGCAGGGATCTGATGTCGTCGGTGGCTGCGATGAGGGCAGTCTCGGTGCTGTGGTTGGCTCGGAAACGGGACTGTGAGGGGTCGAGGGATCCGTTTGTCTAGAGGAAGGCGGCAAGCTCTTTGTTGACGGTCTTCTCGATGACTTTGGCAGGAAAAGGGAGGAGCGAGATGGGGCGGAAGTTCTTGAGGTCGGTAGGGTCTGCTGTTGGTTTCTTCAGGAGGGTGCTGAGCTCGGCATGCTTCCAGTTCTCCGGGAAGGTGGCGGTGGTGAAGGAGATGTTGATGATGTCTCGGAGTTGGGGTGCGATGAAGGAGTCGGCCTTGTTGAAGACGTGGTGGGGCAGGGGTCGGTGGGGGATCCGGAGTGGATGGTGTTCATCATGCGGGTGGTGTCTTCGGTGCTGACTGGGATCCAGTTGCAGAGGGTGGTGGTGGGGGCGTTGGTTCGGTGGTTGGGTGCGTGGTCTGTGCGCTGAAGCTGTTGTGTATGTCGGCGATCTTGCGGTGGAAGAATGAGGCGAGTGAGTCGCAGAGGTCTTGCGAGGGTGTGATGTCATTGTTTCCGGCGCTGGGGTTGGAGAGCTCTTTGATGATGCTGAAGAGTTCCTTGCTGTTGTGGGTGTTGTTGTCCAGTCGTTCTTTGAATGTTGTTCTTTTGGTGGTGCGGATCAGCTGGTGGTGTGTGCGGATGGCGTTCTTGAGGGCTGTCATGTTTTCTGTAGTCTGGTCATGGCGCCATATCTTTTCGAGGGTGCGGCAGTTTTTCTTGGAAGTTTTGAGTTCGTTGGTGAACCACGGGGCTTTCTTGCTGCCGGGTCTGCTGGGTGGGTTCTTCAGCGGTGCGAGGTCGTCGGCGCAATTGGTGAGCCATTGAGTAAAGTTGCGGGCTGCTTTGTTGGGGTCTGTTGCGTTGGCGGGAGGGTTCTGGCTGAGGGAGGTGGTGAGCTGGTCGGCGGTGATCTTGCTCCAGCTCCTGCGGGGAACCTGTTGTGGGTGGTGGTGGGTCGTGGTTCTCCTGAATTTGAAGTGGACGCAGCTGTGATCAGTCCAGTGAAGTCCGGTGGAGTGGATGAAAGAGATGTGCTTGCTGGAGGAGAAGACAGGGTCAAGCGTGTGGCCGGCGTAGTGGGTGTGGGTGTTCACCAGTTGCTTGAGTCCGAGGTTGGCGAGGTTGTCCAGCAGGGCGGCGGTGTTGCTGTCATTGTTGTTCTCCAGGTGTAAATTGAGGTCCCCTAGGAGGATGTAGTCAGAGGAGGTTAGGGCGTGCGGGCTGATGAAGTCTGCGATGGCTTCGCTGAATTGTGTGCGTGGTCCCGGGGGTCTGTAGATGAGGGTTCCTCTGAGGGTGGTCTTGGGGTCGGTGTGTATCTGGAAGTGAAGGTGCTCGGCGGCGGTAGGGGTGCCGTCGGAGTTGATCGTGATGTGGATGGTGTTCCTGTGGACGATGGCGATGCCTCCTCCGGTCTGGTTAACGCGATCCCTCCGGGTGATCTTGTATCCGTCCGGGATGGCTATGGCGATGTCGGGGGCTGAGGAGGCGTTCATCCAGGTTTCCGTGAGGAAGGCGACGTCTGGTGATGTTGTGTCGAGCAAGTTCCAGAGTTCGACGGCGTGTCTGTGGAGGGAGTGGGTGTTGAGCAGGATGCACTTGAGGTGGTTGTTGCTGGTGTCTGGCCTTTCAGGTGCGGTGCAGGTCCGGAGGCAGGTGAAATAGCAGGCTTGGCAGGTGAAGGGTCCGTGGGTTCGTTTCGGGGTGGCTAGGTAGCAGGCGGGGGTCCGGCCGGGGTTGAGTGCATTGAGGGTGGCGGCGTCGTACGTCTGTCATGTGGGCTGGCATCGTCGGGGGCCAGGGGTCCTGGAACTGGGCGCGGTCCGGGCGCGGACGGGCGTAGACGGGCTTGCCTTTGGCGCGCCCGCTGCGCTTGTCCGCTGCGCTTCCGTGCGGCGACCTCCATAAATGTCGAAGTGGGAGGGAGGAGCAGCTGGGAGGCGGGAGCGGGGTGGCCAATGGGCAGTCGAGGGAGGGGTACAGAAGAGAAAAGGGGACGGGCCGCAGGGGAACAGCGGCGGGGAGCGGGGAGGGGAAGATACGGTGGGAAACAGACACGAGGAACAAGGACTATGCAAAATAATACAATTAAACAGAACACAAAGGTACTGGCACAACAATACTGGGCACAACAATAATCAAACAGAACCTGGCACTCAGCTGGCGAGAGTGCCGGAGACACGGGCACAGGGGCGATCAATGCTGCTCTGGAGCGAGACAGCAGCTGAGGGCTCACGGCAGCAGCGGAGGGGGCAGGAGTCTTGGGCACCCACGGGAGGGGGGGGAGCCGCGCGGTGTGTGGAGCGACCGGCCCTGCAAGCAGGGTCAGGGGTCACAGCTCACCACCGCGCGGCAACCTCCATAAATGTCCAAGTGGGAGGGAGGAGCAGCTGGGAGGTGGGAGCGGGGTGGCCAATGGGCGGCAGAGGGAGGGGTACAGAAGAGAAAAGGGGGCGGCGCCGCAGGGGAGCAGCGGCGGGGGGCGGGGAGGGGAAGATACGGCGGGAAACAGACACGGGGAACAAGGACTATGCAAAATAATACAATTAAACAGAACACAAAGGTACTGACACAACAATACTGGGCACAATAATAATCAAACAGAACCTGGCACTCAGCTGGCGAGAGGGCGGGAGACATGGGCACAGGGGCGATCGACGCTGCTCTGGAGCGAGACAGCAGCTGAGGGCTCACGGCAGCAGCGGAGGGGGCAGGAGTCTTGGGCACCCACAGGGGGGGGAGCCACGCGGTGTGTGGAGCGACCGGCCCTGCAAGCAGGGTCAGGGGTCCCCTAAGTCGTTCCAACCCATTCCCTAGGGTACCTAGGGGTTTACCTGTGGGTGGTACGGTAAATTCATGTGAGACAGGATTCAAGGTTGAAACCGTCTCAACACTTGGACTTCGCCTGGAACCGAGACTGTACCAAGGAAGACTCCTGCTACTCCTAGACTCACTGTTCTGCAAGTCTTCTTCAACATCAGTGTCTGTGCTTCTCCCAGGATGTTCAACAGACCTGTCTACATCAAGGACACCCGAAGTAATCTCCCTTGGAGTGATAGAGTCACTCCTCTGCATCTGCAGACACTGCAATGAGGCTAACCTGTCTGCTGCTCCTGAAGTCCCATGGACTTCCCAAGGCTCAGCAACACAGGTAGTGGTTCAGCAACTCCCCCATGGCCTGTCCTGTCTGCAATTTTGAGGCCAGTATCCCTTGTCAGAACTGTCAGGAACGTACCCCTGTGCAACGTGTTGACTTGCCATTGCCAAGCCTTGTTGTCTGTGCACTCCAGGGATCTTCTGGCTACAAGAAGCTATAGCCTCCAGCAAGTAAAGCATCCTCACCACATCCTCTGCACCGTGGGTCTTCCTTCTTGGTGGACTGCTTGATGCCCTCTTGAGACTCCTGTGCCTTTGGCCTGCGGGCCCTCCTGAGGGTCTTATCCTACTTCAGTGGGCTCCCCTGCTTGCTTGTGGCCTTCTCTGACTCTGCTGATTGTGGTGAGTACCTTGCTGGTACTCAAATGACAAAATGTAGAGGGAGACACCCTTTTACTTGGAAAAGGAAGGGGTATCAAGCATTCAAAACAACAAATTTCCTTTTCCAAACTTTTTAGGCCGGAATCCTTAGGAGTCACTATATAATGTAGGGACAGGTGGACTAGTGTATTTGCGCAGGTTACCAATTTATATTATTTATTATTCACTGTTGAATTGCTGATACATTTCTAGAGTCAATTAATGTGGTTAAAACACATGGTCACATTATTTATAAAAACATTTTTGCTAAAAATTCAAGAATCACAAAACGTATGTGCACAAATTATTACACTTAAAACACAAAATGTATTAATGAACAAATTGTCGACGCGGCGTTTCGGTGATCTACAATATCTGCACCTTCTTCAGGACATTGATGTTCAATTTAAAAACACATCTAAACAAAAAGGTATATAATAACAATCAGTTAGACAAGGTACTGGGTTGTTTTTTTCACAATTTTATCTAATATCACTGTTCTTTAACACCTTAGGAGCTCCGTAAACAAACCTCCCCAGTGCTGCGCTGTCCATTATCCAGTGCTGAACTGGACGTCCAGCGGTCGCACGCAGCACTGGGGAGGTAGTGCCCGTGATGACCGTTGGCCGACGGCAGCACCTAAAGGGTTAAGTATTTATCATGAACATCCTATTTATTCATTTTATACATTAACCATTGTTAAATGCTTAAATGTATCCTTATTAATCCCCTATTATTTGGTAACCTGTCAAAAACCTTTGCTCATATCCTGCATATGCTACGACAATTTAGCTTTTGAAACTGTTATAAGAAAATGTCTCATACCTATTGGGTCTTGAAAAGACCTCCAATAATCTGTGTGGATAAAAATCTTAGAGGCTTGCTGGTAAGTCACGCCCTGTTGGAGGGAAAAGAAAAATCAATTAACTCTGCCCTTTACATTGTGGTTGATAATGTTTCTCTTACCTAAGGAGTATTTACTTCCACATGGAGTTATAATGTTCTTGTGGCATATTGTTATCTTTTCTTTTGTTCTATTGCTGAAGAGAAACGTGTTCTCCTATTCAGGTAATTAGTCGATACAGAATTGCGAATATAAGAGAATCTTTATAACAATTTATGTATTATTTTCTTTTCCTTCGTCTTTCTATATATATATTTTTTTTAAAGAATCTGTTTTTGTATTTTTTCTTTGAACTTTAGCTATTTCGAATCTTAGGATTGTGCTCCCTTATACATTATGAAGAACCACGTAATCGTATATTGACATCCATCAACATTTGTGAAATTAAGTGAAATTAGAAGGTAAACATGCTTTATGCAACCTTTTTTGGGACTTATTATGAGCCTTCATAATATAAACACAATTGATCCTAACCATTCGTTTTTTTGCATATAATCTATTTTTAGTTTTATGCATATTCGAACTTGAATCCTGTATACTACGAAGGATTAGTCGAACCAGTATCAACGTCTTTGAAACTTATTGAATTAATAAGGTACTATTTTTCCTTCCTATCCTAAAAAGTTCATCTTCGAAATTTCGACCCTGAAGGATAATTTTTGAATACTGAGCCTATAACTACTGATCAAATAACAAGTCATACTGTTATAAATAAATAATTTGAAATTCTAATCGAAACATATTAGACTGTTTCCTCACAAAAGAGCTAACATTTTGAGTCATTAAAAAATATCAACACATCGACAAATAAATAAAGTATATTTATAAACAAAATGCATATAATGACATGAAATCTTATCTTCACAGTATCCTTCTCCCAATCCTATGAGAAGAATCTAGTAAAGTACCCTATGGTAATCGATATCTTGGTGATTTAGTAAGTACCTCCACGGTGTAATACTCAGTACTATAGTTATCAATAAGAACCTCTTTACATTTTTGGAAACAAAACGAGTTTTTGAAGCATTAGTGGTCCTATAACATAATAAAAATGTACCATTTGAATCTTTTTTGATTAATACATGATTAAACATTGGATATAGAACATCATTGGTTAAACTTCTAGCTTTCCTTATTCCTCATAGGTTTGTGAAACCCTGAGCAATGAAATGACATGATGTTTGATATTAGACATATCTAGTTTGTTTTGTTTTTGCTTGTCTAAAATGAGAGGTCTGACATTATTGTATGTGTTGTATTGCTTTCGGTCCAAACAAAAACTGTAGTATTACTAAGTATATAATTCCTGTCCTGTGTTTTTTATAAAATGAGATTGAAAAGTATCTACTATGTATATATTTTTATATTTTTCAGACTACACGTGGCTACTCCTGAAGAAGGCGCTGGTCGCCGAAACGCGCGTCGACAATAGACAATAATATTGTGCCACTGACATTAATATTGTGCCATTTGTGTGTTTTCTTTGAAAATGATTTCTTTGTTTTTCATTTTATTAAATGGAATGTAATTGTATTAATTTATGTTTTGAATTGTTGATGTTGTAGCTTTTCATTGACAAGCTATACACCATTTTAAACAATGTGGTTTTATGTGTAAACCTTTTTTTATATATAAAGACATTTTCTACATGAATAAAAAGCAATAACTTCACATGTCATTAGCTTACTTTTTCCTCTCTAGTATCATTATTGACAAGCAAATAGTGAATTGCCTAGGTTGTTATCTTCATATGTGTTCACACTTTGCACATCCTCTGTGGGGTTCCTGTGTACTTACCTTGGGTGGTTCCTTGTATCCCCGCCTCCTCTGGGTCTTCTGGTCCAAGTCCCATCCTCCTTTGCAGTTTGCATTCTACTTTCCTAATATATGGTTTGATGTCCACCTGGAGGCTACTTACCTTATTGCAATTGAAGTATTTTTGGTGCATTGTTTTGATATCTCCGGGCATGAGATATACCAATGTGTTAGTGATTGTTGTGTAATAAATAGAAGTATTTTTATATAAACACTGTGTAGTTCTTTTTTGTTTACCCTACACTACATGATTAAACAGGTAAAATATGTTGCTTTACACTCCTTCAAGATAATCCTGAAGGCTGCTCTCCATAGCTAACAGTTTGAGAGCTTTTCATGGTTATCGAAGACCACTAAAATCACCATAAGGGTTGCCTGGATTAGTGCAATGTGCATCACTTAGATAAGCGTGCACCATATACTAAGCCAGCCTATTACATTATGCCAGTCCACCTCTGCCACCGGTGCATTCATCATCTTAATCCTAGCAGCACTCGTCCACGCCATTCTCCATGGCTCCTGCAACTCCCCTCCTTGCAGCCCTTGTCTTGCACAGCCCAGCTGCCTCAGCTACCTGCAACTTTGCAGCTGCCCCTGCTCCTTTTTGCCTTCCATCCGGCCCCCTGTACGCTACACCTAGCCATGGTGCATCTAGTTATATTACATTGTCCCCCTTTCCCGCACCAAACATGCCCCCACCAGCCCCCTCCCTGCTCTCTTTTTCACCCAGAATCACAGTCTTCTCCTGAAATCGAAAGTTTGCACCTTCCAAGCGCAGAAACCAGAAAAAAGGGACAGAAAGGAGAAGCACAGAGATGCATAAATGGTGGAAACGAGTAATCTCAACTTCGTAAGCACAAGCATAATTTTGTGTATTATTGGCATCATGCATCGTTTAAATTTGTCATAGAAACGCAAGTTTCATAATATGTATTACGTTTGATAAAGCTCTGATATTTAAAAAGAAAGTGTATTTATATTCAGTGCAAATAAAGTAGGCCACAGGGGCTCATATCTTCTATGATATGGATGGCTTTCATGGATGTGGTCAGGCCAAGCAGCTCAGTGGTATGAGCACCTCTGGGTAGCCTCCAGGTCATAAGTTTAAATTCACTGCATTCGTCCACAGATGTTTAGAGACTGAAGTCAAATGTCAGGCTCTGTCTTCTGAGGGAGTTTGTTTTACCTGCTACCTAACAAATCTCAACTCTTTTCCTAAACCATTTACTGCATTTGGAGAAACGCAGTACATTAGAGAATTCGAGGTTTTATGCATTTGGAAAACAGAATGTTAAAATGCAGAAACGTTTTCTTTTCAGCATTGTTTTATAGGTTTATTTTCATGTCCCTTCTTGCATGAGCGACGCCTTTGTTGTAATGTGCATCTGCGCACAGCTAAAACATGCTAATCCCGCTATTTACCATTGTACAAATAATATTTTGCGTTTTAGGACCTATTTTGAATATCTTTCATGACCTGTGTTGCTGTTTACGTGGTGTAGCCATTTCCATCTGCATTTTCAACAAATTAAGGGGCATATTATCAACAACTTGCGATAATTATTGCAAAGCGCGCTTAGCGTGATTATTGTTATCGCCTCCTATCGCTGGATTTTATCACAGAGATAACGCAGTATTACCAACGTTTATCTCGACAGCAATAAAAAATCCAGCGAGAGAGGCGAATCCCATCTTTAACGTGAGATTTCCAGCGATAAAAATCCTATTGCTAAGGAAAATCTTGCTAATAGGCAGGTGGGGACTTAGCCGTAGAATCCACCTCCCATTGACTATTATGGCTAAGTCAGGTTTTTACCAGGTGTAAAATCCTGGCGCTAATCGCGATTAGCATGCGTTTTTTTATCTCGTTGCGGGTTTTGCTAATAGGCGATAGCTGGGTTAGCGACTGCTTTCAGTCGGTACCAGTTTGGGTACGCCCACTTTGCATGTCATTAGTGATAAACATCGCTGACATGCATAGCGGGCCTCAAACCGGTGGCTATTGACTGGAAGCTGTTGCTAACTGCTGTTAGCGACAGCTTGGTAATTGGGCGATAAAAAAATCGCTGCTTTATCAGCAAAAAGTGCCGATAATGCTGCGATCTGGCCCTTGCTAATATGCACCATAGTTTTTCTCGTTTCTTCAGTTTGGTACACAAGTACCCAATGTATCTATATATTACAGCGGAATTTCAGGAGAGAGTTCATTGCCACACATCTCATAATTCCCACCCTGCTCAAATTTTCAACGGCATCGGAATGCCAACAGTGTCAACGGACTTTAATTAATGCCTGGTCCAGTCTTAGGGAAGTATATTATAGATGATTTACCACAGACTTTGATGTCTTTAATGGCTAATGTAATGGATAATGTGCTGCACTGTTTTACACTTATAAGGTCCCAAAGGTGAGACCTATTGGCTTTGCTAATGCTTGTTTTTAACTGGAGGTGGTGGTGGCTATAATATGAAATTGGGACTTAGTATATATTTTCTGGTGAAATGAACAAATTAACATTTTACATGCATTTTGTGAGATAATATTTTATATTCACCATAAAATAATTTACAAAAACACCATTTATCCAAACAGCCCCTCATCTCCGGTAATCAGCGGCCGTCTGTAAATGCTGTGGCTTTCAGGAGGGTGTTGATTAGAGGTGACCATGTGCAGAAGAGCTTCTGATGGACTCCCTCATTGGAATTTCTCGCTTGGGCCTGACCAATTCACATTAATCACCCAGATGCTGTATCCTTAGTGCTTACTGGGACCAGAGTAGCCCTCGGGACTCCAAGCTCCCGATGAAGTAAGCAACTGGGACCTTCTACGGATTCCAAGCTCCTCAATCGAGCATCGCCTTCTACCATGCCTCAATACTGGAGACATGAAAATGGGAGAAAAACATTTCTATGAGTCAGAGCCCTCTGCCATTTTGGCATTCATGGAAGTCATATGTGAGATTTATGTGAGCTTTTGGTGGCCTGAAACTTTTTTTTTGCAGTCACATTGTTGTAAAAGTGGGCATAAGATGGTTCAGGGACAGCTTTGGATTTTTGCACTTTAAGATAGGAAATGACAGCAATATAAACAGTGTTGCCTTTAACACACCTAGTGGTCCAAGTAACTTTCAAAATTTCTGAAGCAAGAAAATGTGTCTTCCTCATTTTGTGCCATTATCCCTGCAGGAATTAATCTGGCTAACATTACTGCAGGGGGAGCTTCACAATGAACGGGTGGTTTCTTTCTGTTTTGCTCTACTTGATAGTTAAACGACCCAGTAACCAGCAGGTCTGTGGAACTTGCTAGCTTTGAGAACCCATGGACCTCGATTCACTAAAATGCATGGGGTAGTGGAAGTGACATCACACACACTTAATCTTAATGACACCGCCGGAAGTGACATCATATGACCTATGACCCATAATCTCCCTAGGAAGTGTTGTACGATTAAATTAAACCCTGATGACATCATAATCATTGACATCATTGAAGTTCCATAGTAAATGCATAATTAATATAATAGCACAATATAGGCAAATGTCTGTTAGAGATACCACTTGGGTGCTGGCATGATATGTAAGGGGGTCATTACTCTTTGTGTGTTCATCTGAAAAGTATATAGTGTCACAAAATACACAACAGCACTGGGAAGCTAGATTTTTCATGTCACAATACTATCACGATGTATTAGTTCCTCTACTGTGAACTGCAATGACAAACTGTTGATAAATTACAGGGAGAAAAAAAAGGGAAATTTGAGTAAACAATATAGTAAACTGTATACTGAAAACGCACTATATAATTGGCCTAAATTATTCCTTACTTTTAATAAATTTGATGCAAGATTGTTTCAAAGGCTACATCATTCGTGTGAAGCATAGAGGTGAAGCTTTTAGTCAGACTCTTTTCATGTATTCACAATAAAAAGGCATGGCAGCAATTTGTTTAAAAAAAATAGTTGTTAGCTCATTTTTTATTTAATCAGAAGAATGTAAATTGCATTGCTGAATGTATTAATTTCACAAAACCTGACAAGTAATGTCCAGTCTCAGTGGCAGCTACAGAAAGTAAACAGTGCTTATCAAGATACTTTTTACCTTCTGTTCATGGAGTGGGCCCTGCGTATTTTTTAAAGTGGTGGGACGTAATACTTGCCCATAATTGTAGCGAGTGAGTCTGGCATCCTCTAAGCAGAGTTCTTAGGGGTCTCCCCCAAAAAACGTTTTGGAAAATGGGACCTGATTGTGCATTTTAAATTTATTAAAAAGCTGCAAGCTATGAAAACCCACTCATTAAATATTCAAGTCTTTCATGGTGTGCAAGCCCATTTTAACCTCACTCGTCCCAAGAGTTGATGCCATTATTCCCACAATATATGGATGCCCATATATGTCATAAATGACCTCAGTGGTGCCAGGTCCAGCATATTGGCACGTGTGCTCCCCATATGCTATGGGTGCCTCTTTAGTCAAAACATTACATACAGTGTGCCACTGCCAGAAGTTTCCAATACTTAAAGTGACCCATCACACCTTCCCTTTTACGGTTTTTAAAGAGTTAATCAAATGCTAAAGATAAGATAAAAAACGTTTGCGTGCATCCACGTTTTAGTAAGGGATCGGACCCTACTCCCTAAAGGTGTCAGAGTACAAAATGGAGGGAGTGACAATCCACTTCCTACGTGGAGCACAGCTATGGACTAGAATGTCTCAGAATAAATTGCCCAAAACACTTATTTGCATAGTTCACTATATTAGATCAAAATCAAATTGTGATATTTGACATCAAAATAGATATGACACTGTGTGATGAATATCATGTATCAAATCAAAAAGTCATGTGCAATGGTACAGAATTTCAACATTTGCAAAAACAATATAAGTTTCAAAATCAAATATATATGTAAATGTAAATGTAGTATACTTGTAAAGCGCACAGCTGCCCCAGCAACGGGGCGTCCCGGCGCTGTATAACTCTGGGGAACCCGTCCTGGCTTTCCCTGTGGGATGGTCCCTTGCTGGGAGTCCCCAAGGTGGAGCCAGGCATCCCCGGAATTGGTGGGGCCGTTGTGGAGATTAGGCAAGCTAATGCCCAGAGTTGCCGAGTGGAACCCCTGATTAGAGTAAGCACCGAAGCGAGAATTATCGAGTCCGCTGACCAAGGTCCACGACCCTGCCGCGTCGGGAATTGAACCCTGGTCCCAGGCTGACTTCTGCTCTCGGGCCTGCCGCCTCTAACCAGTGAGCCACACTACTCCACATGCGCACTGCATAAATATCAACTCCCTATATACAATGCATTAACAAGGACAATCCCAATGTATTTCGGGTTCAAGTGGAACCCTTCTTCAGGGGATAAGTGTCATCGAAATATAACTTGATCGAGTCAGGTGAATCTTCCTCAGGAATCCCACTCGATAAACTCTTGTACTTTCTGACGCTGGAAACCGGCAAGATAGCCTGTAATCTGAAACGTCGCGCCTCCGTGCGTTGAAAAGAGTTGTATAAACAATCCAAGGTGCTGCCGACTCAGCAGCGAACGGAAAGTTCAATGCGTGGGCTCTAAACAAGCAACAAGGGGAGTTTTTTTCAGCTGCAACAAATTTAAAGGAATTCCGAAACGCTACACAGGAGTCTCCTCACTCGAAACAAATGTTTAGAGACCACGCATTGAACCTTCCGTTCGCTGCTGTGTCGGCAGCACCTTGGATTGTTTATACAACTCTTTTCAACGCACGGAGGTGCGACGTTTCAGATTACAGGCTATTTTGTCGGTTTCCAGCTACTTTCCAGTGTAAAAAAGATTTACACTGGGCGGTAAATAATTTATCAAGATGTTGTATCATGCTGTGTCACTCTGCGTGACTTAGCACCGGCACAAAGTATTTATACACTTGCCCTTCAATCCTAGTCAATCTTCCTCACTCTCACTACTTGTCAGTCACGCTTACTCAGTTTAACCCCTCCCCTGCTGATGACGGAACCGCTCCGTCATCAGCCACGGTCGCGCTGTGCTGATGACGGAGCGGTTCCGTCACGGCCCGCTCGGCACGCCTGCGTGGCGCGGATTCCGCGCCTGCGCTGAGCGTTCTATTGAGCGGGCCGGGCCGTGACGGAACCGCTCCGTCATAAGCACAGCGCAACCGACGCTGGTGACGGAGCGGTTCCGTCACCAGCATGCGCCCGCCGCTCTTCCGCCCCGCCCCCTTAGCACTGCGGCGGAATAGCCCCCGCAGTGAAGGGGTTAATGCACACACACAGATGCAGGCTCATACATGCAAACATGCACATATGCACACCAGTGGCAACTGCTCCGGGCAGCAGTGGTGGCGGCGGGAGGCGGTTAAAAAAATGAAAAGGAAATATCACTTATCCTGCTGGTCTGCTGAAGTCTCTCCTCCGTCCTCTTCTGTCAAATGGAAGCACACAGGCTCCCAGACTCTAGCCAATCAAAACTCTGCTATCATCAACATGACAACAGCATCGTGATTGGTCTTAGCAGCTTAGGGGAAGATTAGGATACCGGTTTTTCCGTATCCTCTGGGCCAGCGGAAGCCACCGCCGGCCCGGAGGATACGGAAAAACTGCAGCGGACCCACCAAAGACCCACCGCCACATTAGGATGGCTGGTGGGTCCAGGTTTACGTCCGCAGCTTTTCCGCCGCGGTTGGCTTACAACCGCGGCGGAAAAGCCCTAATATGGTGGCGGTGTCTCTCAGACACCGCCAGCCATATTAGTATGCCCAAAAAGAAATGCTTTTCCACGGCAGGTTTTCCGCCATGGAAAAGCATACGGAGCTTCACTGCGGGGGCCCGTTGCGGGCCCCCTGGGTGAAGGGGGGGTGGGGGGTGCACATGGGGGGTACCTATGGTAACCCCCTGCATTTGTATGCAGTAATCGGCAGGCACCGCGCGGTGCCTGCCGCTTTCTGCATACAAATGCAATGTATGCATTTTTAACATTGGGGCGGGTGCAGCTTGAAGCTGCACCCGCCGCAATGTTAAAAATAGAGGATATGACCGCCAGGGTGGCGGTTACATCCTAATTGGAGAGGAGGGAACTCCGCAGGCCATGCGGAGGTTCCCTCCTCCTCGATGGTCGTGGACGGACTCAAGTCCGTCCGCGATCATAATGAGCCCCCAAGGTTCGGTGCTCAGACAGGGAGTGGGAGCCTGTGCATGTTCTCCACCCAAGCTGTGCAATACAGCCGGGTTAAGAATATGCTAAGTGCACATGACTGTTTGGCCAGCACAAGACGGAAGTGCACCAACCACTCCCCCACCTGCTGGCTGTGACAACAATCAAGCACCACCCTGCCCCAAAAATGTTATTTATTTTTCCTTTTTTGCACTGCTGAAAAGCAGTGGGGTGACCTTAGCGGAGGAGTCGCCGCTGGTACACAGGCTCGCTCTCACCGTATCCCCACAACATACATTTAAAATCATTTTATTTTACTTACCACAACTACCAGAGAAGGTCCTGTACCAGATCCGGATATTTCATTTTTTATTATGCTAATAGTGAATCAAATACTATAATTCACTACTAGTTTACGTTTATGGGTCGAAAGGAGGGTAGCGACCAACACTTATACCAGCGTGCCACCCATGTATTCCTGGCACTGATTTTGCCACCTCTGAGGCCAGGGGTTGCAAAAGTAGTGCCAGGGATCCCAAGGGTAAAGCCGACGACCCCTAAATGACAGTTACGTGGGAACCTAAGTAGCCAGAAATTGCAAGGACAATTCTGTGAACTTGAGTGTCAGATTTTACAGAAGATGTAACAGATTTCTGCGACTCGTCATAATTTTATTAGAATTAATGTGTGTAAAACCCCAGCCTTGAATTTCCATGAGCGATCTGCAAGTCCAGTGAAACTGCTGACACCTAGTACATGTTCTAACTTCCGTAAGAAACCTGGAGATAAATGCCTACATGTATCCTGGAAAATATTAACCATGTACAGTGCTTAAAAACTGAGAAAGGTACAAAGATTTGCATATGTTCTATCATTATTATTATTTTAATCTTCACAAATGCTCCTACATTGGAGATGTATATGCATTACCTTCTGCTTTATTCCTCAGAAAAAGCTGTCCGTATATATATCCAAATACATTTTATATTAGTAGGTAAAGAATGATGGTGTTTTTGCATAGGTAAAGGTGGTTAAACTATGAGCGACAAGCACACGATTCGCTTGAGTAAGTAAGTAAAGCTAAGGTAATTATGCAGCTGAGACAAACTAAACAGCAAGGCATGAGAGATAAGTAAAAGTAAGTAATATAAAAACAAAATATTATGAGTGAAACTTTGAAGTAAAAGAAAAGGTGACCGCATGTACCTGTCACTTTAAACCAGAAATGTATATTTAATGGTAAAGCCACAAAAGAAAGGGAACTAGTTTGGCTGTACAGAGGGCGCAGCTGACCAGAAAATCAGTATCCATTTCTCCATAATTAACATAACATACACAAATGACTTATAATTTAGGTACCTTAAGGTAATTTACCTGTTCAATTGGCAGAACCACAAATGAGGTCGGGTGGAGCGTGGCTGCTCTGGTGTCCTTGGGTGAGGGCCTGAACTGATAACTTTGTGGTTAAAAAGTTGGGTAATATGGCGGCGACCTTTCTTCTTTCGGCTATTGTCTTGATTTCCAACCAAGTTCAGTTTCCTTCGGCGGCATTCACGCCTCAGCCACAGCAGAGTCGTAGGAGAACTTGTCTAGTGGAAGCAGGGCCAAACTGGGAAACCAAAAACAGCCCCGTCCAAAATGCTCACATAAGAAGCTCCCTTTCTCGTCTGGCGCTATAGCGTTCTCTTTTCATCCAGCCATTGTCTCTCCTCTCTTTCTCTCTCTTCTCCCTTTCTGATCACTTTCTCTCTACCTTCCCGTGCTCTCCCTCGCTTGCTCTGTCTCTCGAAGCTTCCCGTGCCTTTTGAAATTTACATCTGGGAGCTGGAAAAAGTGACAGTGGCACCGGGAGTGGTCCGATGCTTTAAAAGTCGGCTTTCATGGGCTGCAGTCTACTGGCGAAGTGCCCGGTGGAATAGAAGGCCTGTCCGGCCCTGAATGGAACTCTGGTGTTGCTCTGGCAGCCTACGAAATCACCACTGCTTGAGTGGGCTCATGTGTTGAATCTAAGACACAAACAATTCAGCTAAAATGCCTTCACTAACTGATGAGGTTTGCCCAACACAGTATTGGCCAACTGACAAATGATTATGTACAGACAGATGAATAAGCAGAAGACAAATTGAACTATTCAAGTAAATAATAGAGCTAACAGTAAATAATAAAGCATGCCGAAACTCAACTAAGAATCAGGGATTTAAAGTAGTAGTACATTATTAAGAATTATTCTAATAAAACTGCAAAATTAGGCCTTAAAGGTAGGATCAGGTAAAGGCACATTAACAACAAAATAGAAATTCTTGCACATGCCGGTGCCAGATCGCTGTAAGTTTTAATATACAATCATTATTTCAGTTCAGTTCATTTAGTCTTTATTTCGAATAAAAAATTCATAAAAGACAATAAACAAGCCATTCATGGTTAAAAATACCACTAACAATCCACAGTAATCTAATAAACCATAATACAAGAAACACATAATTAAAATACCACTGACAATCCACAATTTGCTAAAAAAACATGTTACAAGAATTATATATAGTTATATCAATCAGGTTAAAAGTATATTCAGTTTCTTTGTTCGCATCAGCCAGGCCCAACCCAGAAATTTAGCTACACAAACCACAAACATTTCAGATCTGATATCACGTAGTTTTATCAGTGCTTCCCGATGACCACCACAATCCAAAATTGCACATAAGGATTTCAACCATTTGTTTCGAGGGCAACGATAGGCCGGACAACCAAAAAATAGATGACCAACGCTTTCTACCTGGTCGGGACACCAAAAACATTTGTTGCTTGTTCTCGTCTCCCACTTTGCAGTAAAGGAATTGATAGGCAAAGTACCAGTACGAAACTGATGATACAGCTTGCGGTCTAGCACCTTGCAGATCAAATCCCAATAGGGCTCAAGGGACGGATTGACCTTGTGCGTTAAAAATAGACCAGTTAGATTTTTGTCCGAGGATTGAGTTACCAGTATAGATTTTTCCAGGCCCAGAAAAGGGCCTTGAACTCTGGTTTTGATGGAAAGATGGACCCCCCAGGGTTCGACCATAGCTCTGGCAGGCCCATCTTGTGCAGGATGCGTTTGACTTCCCTGAGCCAAGGTATTTTTTGCGCACCCCACAGCGATTTTACCTCATCTAACTCACGACAAAAAAGGCTAAGCTCTGGAGTAATCCAGAGCCGACGCCATAATGCCACAAGACGATACTGAGCCAGCTCATCTATGGGTCTACATCCAAGATCTAATAACAGAGGTTTTATAGGTGAGGACTGCGGGAGTCCTACCAGGTTCCGAAGGAACCTGTTCTGTGCGATGGCCAAACCTGATAAGTCCTTGTGTCCCCAAACGTCTGCCCCATATAGGGTTGCTGCAGTAACCTTGGCCTCATAGATTTTTAAAGCAGGAGTGATACGTTTGGAAAGAGATTTTTTTTGTTCTTGTACTAGGCAACCAGCAAGGCGAGTAAATTTGAGTTTGGATGTCTCCAGTTGGGGGTTCCAATTTAGTTGGTGATCTAGTGTCACACCCAAGTACGTCATAACCTTGACCTGCTCAATTGGGACGTCATTTAAAGTGACCAAACATTTCGGAGGTTTTTTTTTGCAAAAGACCATAAGTTTAGTTTTGTCAACGTTAATCTGCAAGTCGTTATTTTTACAGAACTCTGAAAATCTATTCAGGGCTACCTGTAACCCGCTCCTAGTTTTCGCGAGGAGCAGGGTATCATCGGCGAAGATTAACATGGGATATTTAGATCCGCCCAGGGTGGGTGCGTCTGACTGTGTGTTATTAAAAAATTGGACCACCTGGTTAATGAACAGAAGGAACAAGGTGGGGGCCAAGACACAGCCTTGGCGCACCCCTCGTTGGACTGGGAAACTATTGGTCACCTGTCCCTGACTCCCCCATCTTACCTGAGCGAAATTGTCCTCATGTAATCGCTGGACTAGACTCAAGAGTTCTAATGGAAGGCCCATTAATCTAAGAGCCTCCCATAGTTTCCCCCTTGGGACTAGTTCAAAAGCCGACTTGAGGTCGACAAATGCGGCATAAATAACGCCGCCACCCAGAAAAACCACCTTCCAAAAAAGCATGGTAAATCGAAACACCTGATCTATGGTGCTGGTACCAAATCTAAATCCTGCCTGCATAGGGGAGAGTATATTATTCAGTTCGATCCACCCCTGAATTCTTACTAAGACCATCCTTGATACTATTTTCTGGATCGAATCAATCAGGCTTATAGGCTGATAATTATTTGGCATGGAACGGTCACCTTTTTTATATACAGGCAGTATCTCAGCCCCTTTCCAAGATTGTGGGATCTCTGCCCCAGCTGCGATGTTATTAGCCAATAGCGTGATGTAAGGGACCCATAGATCAAGATTTAGTTTAAAAAGGTCCGCTGGAATGGCATCTAAACCTGGGGCTTTACCAGACTGGACAGACTCAAGAGCGTGTACAGTGTCAGATTCAGAAAATATAAGACTGTCGCCCAATTGTGGGAGAGTAGCCTGCAACGCAAGTACTGTAAATGGTTCTTGCCCAACACTTGTATCTTTAAATTGAGCTGAGAAAAATTCCACCCAAGCCTGAGCTGAGACATGGTTGACCGGTGATTGGTGATCAGAGCCCCTGCCCCGTCTAACAATTGACCAAAATTTCGTTAGGTTAGATGACTCGCAGGCTCTGAGGAGGTCAAGCCAATAGGAATCATCCCATTCCCGCTTTGCTGCCCAGAGTGTATGCTTATAGTGCTGCCTAGCTTTCCTAATGTTGTCAATAATCCGGGCTTTGACAGCTACTATTAATTTGCTGTGAGCATCTCTACAGTTCTTATTGTACCATTTTTTGTGTACTTTAACATTCTTAGTGATCGAAGGCTTGGTGAGAAGATTTTTAAGATCCATAAAACACTTCTCGTGTAGATTAGTGATTGTAGGATCAACCCCACCAGAGGGGGATAATGAAGACATCCTACCCCACACATTAAGAACCAACTCCTCTATTTTACAAATAACCACTGGGTTGTCTATGACCCTGGACCATTTGACTCGCCGTCTATTGTCGCAAAAAACTACATCAGAAGTTAGATTACTTGTTTCCATTATGCGAGCACCCAGACCAGGAACCCTGATTCCCAAGGAAAGAGGGTTATGATCACTCTCTGGTCTAGTCTCTACCCCCATATCTATCACATGTGACCAGGATTCAATATTGATCAGTATATAGTCTATGCGGCTAGTACTCAGACCATTATCAAAGGTTTGGGTCCCTGATCTGTCAGATGGAGTGCGCCCATTTACTGCCCGAAGACCCCACTCCAGACAGAAACCCAGCCAGTGTAGTGCTGCCTCAGTGCCCCTCACACCCTTACTAATAGTTAGCGGGGGAATATTCCAGGCGGTATCCTCTTCGGATCCCACGTCCTCTGCCAAGGTAAGAATGGGCTCAAAAGAGGTATTCAAATCGCCTGCGATTATGACAAACTGGTCACCTTTAGATTTCTTCAGGAGATTTTCGAGGTCATTCAGGACAGTTTGCTTCCTCCCACCCTGACAGCCTCGGGCATAGACATCGATTAAAAGAAAATCCTTAGTGTTGGCTTTGCTCAGGCTGATACATAAGAGGTCGACATTTTCTACCAAAATTTCCTTGACACAAAAACCCAGGTTGTTTCTAATCCACACAGTGAGGCCGCCAAAGGCTCTACCCCTAGGACCCTGTGTGGCAGGTTTGTTAAAGTTCAGATAGCCCAATCTAAATAAGGGGACTGTTGACCATGTTTCCTGGAAAACAATGATATCGTAAGAGTCAATAAAATCGACCCAATCATCGTTATCCAGGCGTCCCCGCAGCCCTGCGATGTTCCATGAGACCACCCTGATTGGATCATCCGTACTATTAGCAGAAGATGTCTGCAACAGGCCCACTTCCCCTGTCCTGGTCTTAGCAGAAATATTAGCAGAGTCTGAAGTTAAACCAGTGTTTATAGGAGAAGTTAGGCAATCTGTGCACGATGTCAAGGAGGTGGATGTAACGATCACCTGTGGGGGAAAAGGTTCCACAGTGGGCTTTATGTCGACAAACCCCCCGTGTCAATCAACATCCTCCAAACACCCAAACATATTGGAAGTGTGTGCGCCTTGCCACCAGTTATGTTGGCTTTGTCCACCATCCCTGCGACCTATCCATCTGGCGTTCTGGGCTGATGACCAAGAACCCTCCATCGCTGGTAACTGCCGTGGTGGGTAGAAAAAGGTAAGGGGTCTGACAACGATTGAGGAGTTGACATCATCATGTTGTGACCATACACAAAGGTGCTGTGCTGTGTGGGGGTCTGCAAAAGATACAACTATGCAATCTCCAGTAATAGACTTGTATGTAGGGCCTACCCAAGGCACTCTACGTACCATTAGTACACGACTTCTTTGGTGATTGGGGAGCTGTTTATTTGCGTTTAGCCAGTGAATAACTTTGTTTTTCAGGGAAAGATGGTTCTCTTGTGAATGCGGACCCAGTACGGGTACTCCAGCTAGTACAATAGCATAGGGCCCTGCTTCTGGAGGCAAGTCGATAAAACCCCCACGAAAGTTTGGGCGACTGGCCTGCCGGGGTTGATTATTTACGGAATCTGGCCGTTTAGCATGGTGTGGAGCAATTTGTAGATTTTGTTTTTGTTTGGGGGGGGCTATACTTTGGGGGGGAAAAGAGCTTAGTGCTCTGAGACTTGGGGTGGTAACTGGTTGGTTAACAACAGTGGTACGAGGCTTTGGTATAGGTTTGGGTATTGGGGGGGGCTCAGGTGGGTATTTGGGTGTTGGTGGAGACACTGGCAGAAGTTCTAATACCTGAGCCTGAGGGATAGAATCCTTATTCAGTGGGAATTTTGCTTCCATTTCGTTTAGGCCAAGACTAGCCAAGGTAACTATGGTTCTATCCATTTCAAGTAGGTTGTTCTCTATACGAGAGAGCCTAAGTTCCAAGGGGGTGAGTAATTGTTTTAATGTACCCCAGACAATTTTAAGAAATTCTTCATCACCCCCCCTATCTTTCTCAGATCCACTCAACCTACCCTCAGGTTGGCTCTCACCTTTCATAACAGGAGAGGCACCCAAAGAAAGATCTACCACAGAACTGTGTAAACCAGAGACAACTTCACCACTCAAAGTGCAAGGGTTGGTTTTGGATGTTTCGTCCTTAATCCCATAAGTGGCCAAAGATCTTCTGCTATTAAAAAACTGGGACCTGGCAATTTTAGCTTTTTTGCGTGCATATATAGATCTGGCAAGACATTTCTTTTTGTAAATGGCGGCTTTCTTGGCGCTAACTGATGTCTTTGGTAGGTTGGTTTTAGTAGGGAAGCTTGTGCCTGCTTCGCGGGTATGTGGAACGGGATCTTTGTTGGAATATAAAGACGTAGGTAGTAAATTTTGGGGAGACACTAAAAGGGTTGGGGATGGGACAGAGTGAATGACTGCCGACGTTAGCAATGGACGAGGACCTGTTGTGCGCTCGGGGGTTAAGGCAGAGGCAATGTTGCCCAGGGATGATTTTTTGGTGCTGGCTAGGTTCTCAGAAAGCCTTCGTGCGGCTTCTAATTCCAGTGAAACCCGGTGCTGCATTTTACTTATTTCCACGTCGATTGCCAAATTAGTCTTGGTAAGGAACTCGTCCAAGGTTCTATTGGAATTATTCGCTGCCATGACAGTTTTGCTAAGGCTACCCCGTGTGCACATTATACAGATGTCAGTAAACAACAATTACAAGAAAGATGAGTATTGCACCGGGCAAGGGGGGTGGCCCAGCCCAGACCTCTTAAACCTCGAACGGCCCGCTCTTTGCCCGGTCTTCGCCCCGGGCGCTCCCACGCGCTACCGCGCAGCGGATGCACTGCCCTCTAAGATAGAGCTCAAACTGGGCAGGGCGGGGGGCGTGGCCGGCAGGGAGAGCGGCCACAGGTGTTGCACGCAGGGACTCCTGGGCAATGGAGTCCCTGCTGGGCTGCTCGCAGCCCTGCCGGTAACCAAGGGGGTCAGGAGTCTTGAGTTCCCCTTCCAACGCCACACAGGGACCTCGGGCGCAGCGGGACCCGCGCAGCGGGTCCGGCAAGCTGTAGGAATTAAAACGTTGATCCCACGACGACAGAGAAGAAGGTGCCTCCAACAGTCCAGTAAGCAGTAAGTCCCGCTGGATGAGGGGAGAGGGAGCAGCTTTGGCCTCAGTCAGGGGGCGTGGCCGGCAGGGAGAGCGGCCACAGGTGTTGCACGCAGGGACTCCTGGGCAATGGAGTCCCTGCTGGGCTGCTCGCAGCCCTGCCGGTAACCAAGGGGGTCAGGAGTCTTGAGCTCCCCTTCCAACGCCACACAGGGACCTCGGGCGCAGCGGGACCCGCGCAGCGGGTCCGGCAAGCTGTAGGAATTAAAATGGTGATCCCACGACGACAGAGAAGAAGGTGCCTCCAACAGTCCAGTAAGCAGTAAGTCCCGCTGGATGAGGGGAGAGGGAGCAGCTTTGGCCTCAGTCAGGGGGCGTGGCCGGAGGGGAGAGCGGCCACAGGTGTTGCACGCAGGGACTCCTGGGCAATGGAGTCCCTGCTGGGCTGCTCGCAGCCCTGCCGGTAACCAAGGGGGTCAGGAGTCTTGAGTTCCCCTTCCAACGCCACACAGGGACCTCGGGCGCAGCGGGACCCGCGCAGCGGGTCCGGCAAGCTGTAGGAATTAAAACGGTGATCCCACGACGACAGAGAAGAAGGTGCCTCCAACAGTCCAGTAAGCAGTAAGTCCCGCTGGATGAGGGGAGAGGGAGCAGCTTTGGCCTCAGTCAGGGGGCGTGGCCGGCAGGGAGAGCGGCCACAGGTGTTGCACGCAGGGACTCCTGGGCAATGGAGTCCCTGCTGGGCTGCTCGCAGCCCTGCCGGTAACCAAGGGGGTCAGGAGTCTTGAGTTCCCCTTCCAACACCACACAGGGACCTCGGGCGCAGCGGGACCCGCGCGGCGGGTCCGGCAAGCTGTAGGAATTAAAACGGTAATCCCACGACGACAGAGAAGAAGGTGCCTCCAACAGTCCAGTAAGCAGTAAGTCCCGCTGGATGAGGGGAGAGGGAGCAGCTTTGGCCTCAGTCAGGAGGCGTGGCCGGCAGGGAGAGCGGCAACAGGTGTTGCACGCAGGGACTCCTGGGCAATGGAGTCCCTGCTGGGCTGCTCTCAGCCCTGCCGGTAACCAAGGGGGTCAGGAGTCTTGAGTTCCCCTTCCAACGCCACACAGGGACCTCGGGCGCAGCGGGACCCGCGCAGCGGGTCCGGCAAGCTGTAGGAATTAAAACGGTGATCCCACGACGACAGAGAAGAAGGTGCCTCCAACAGTCCAGTAAGCAGTAAGTCCCGCTGGATGAGGGGAGAGGGAGCAGCTTTGGCCTCAGTCAGGGGGCGTGGCCGGCAGGGAGAGCGGCCACAGGTGTTGCACGCAGGGACTCCTGGGCAATGGAGCCCCTGCTGGGCTGCTCGCAGCCCTGCCGGTAACCAAGGGGGTCAGGAGTCTTGAGTTCCCCTTCCAACGCCACACAGGGACCTCGGGCGCAGCGGGACCCGCGCAGCGGGTCCGGCAAGCTGTAGGAATTAAAACGGTGATCCCACGACGACAGAGAAGAAGGTGCCTCCAACAGTCCAGTAAGCAGTAAGTCCCGCTGGATGAGGGGAGAGGGAGCAGCTTTGGCCTCAGTCAGGGGGCGTGGCCGGCAGGGAGAGCGGCCACAGGTGTTGCACGCAGGGACTCCTGGGCAATGGAGTCCCTGCTGGGCTGCTCGCAGCCCTGCCGGTAACCAATGGGTTCAGGAGTCTTGAGTTCCCCTTCCAACGCCACACAGGGACCTCGGGCGCAGCGGGACCCGCGCAGCGGGTCCGGCAAGCTGTAGGAATTAAAACGGTGATCCCACGACGACAGAGAAGAAGGAGCCTCCAACAGTCCAGTAAGCAGTAAGTCCCGCTGGATGAGGGGAGAGGGAGCAGCTTTGGCCTCAGTCAGGGGGCGTGGCCGGCAGGGAGAGCGGCCACAGGTGTTGCACGCAGGGACTCCTGGGCAATGGAGTCCCTGCTGGGCTGCTCGCAGCCCTGCCAGTAACCAAGGGGGTCAGGAGTCTTGAGTTTCCCTTCCAACGCCACACAGGGACCTCGGGCGCAGCGGGTCCGGCAAGCTGTAGGAATTAAAACGGTGATCCCACGACGACAGAGAAGAAGGTGCCTCCAACAGTCCAGTAAGCAGTAAGGTTCATTATTTCAATAAGTGAACCTTTCTGGAAGCTATAATTATGCAAAGACCTGTTTGTAAGTTATGACTAATATACATGAGATAAGAGAATCCCAGTTGTATGCAATCAGGAGGGCAAGCAAGTGAGCCCGACACTTACAAGAGGAGGGGGACGGTAATGTTCCCCCAGAGAAACAATTTGAGAAAAAAGATCTTGCCAAATACGTTTTAAATGGTTACTAATGATATATTACAATATTTCATGTGTTGTAGAGCAAGCCTGTCCCTCAAATAGGAGGTGTTCGGAAAAGTTGTCTGCCTAAAACAAGATTCCCTTTAGAAAAATGCTGCAAAATGGCCACAATACTCTCCGAAAATCTTCATTATTGTGACAATAATCTTTAATGTTACATTGAAAATTTTGTGAGGTTGAATCTTGGCTGCGAAATAAGCAATCTAACTGCTGGACTGAAGAAAGACTATATATGCTCCTTAAACCCAGTACTAGAGTGATGTCTTTCTTCTTTGTCCATAGCTTTGCAACCGCCAACGTTGGCAGTTGCAAAGTGTTTTTTTTAAAAAGAAAAGAAAATAAAGAATGAAGTTTAATAAGAAATAGACAACATCGCCTCGTTTCTGTACAACAATTGTATTACAATTGTGATAATTGCTTGAATTACTAAATACGTGTGCTGGGCTATTTGTTTTTGTTAGAAAAAAGAGTTAACTTTAATAGATAAAACAAGGCCAAAACAACAAAACTCCAATCAGTAGAACTGGAGTTATGAATTTTTAAAGAATAAAGTGTAAAATAGCGCATAAAAGCACAAACCAGATAACAAACCTATTTGATCGCACAGGACCAGGTCAAAGTCGGAGTTCAGGCTGACTGTGATGGAGCGCAGGTCAGATACAGCCCTAGACTTGTCCCGCTGAAGATTTTCCTTCTTAAATTGTGTGCCAAGTGTTCACTTCACGTTGGAGAGGGCCTCAAGAGCAAGGAGAGGGTCAGGGGCAGCAGTCAGAGTGGAGCTAAGAGCAGGCCAGGCATTGTGTATGGGCAGCCTGGAGCTTCGCATTGGCAGTCCACTGTGAGCGTACAATGCTGCTGTGCAAAGAGACATGCAGGTGGTGCTTCACGCTGATTTTCAGTGTAAACGGTGTGGTCTTAAGGCAAACTGGCCTGTTTGCAGTCACCAAGAGTCTAAAAGCTTGATTTAAGCTCTCTCAGCCACACCAAGGGACCACAACCTAAGGGCTACCACCTGAGAGTCATGAAACCACTGCAGCTCAGTGGCGTAGCTTGGGGGGCGGTGGTTGGGGCCGACCGTCCCAGGGGGCATGAATCTTGGGGCGGCGGCCAGCTCCCCTCCCCCGCTCTTACCTGTGGCTGTTGCTGCTGCAAGAATCGGCAGCACCCCTCCCCCGTTCTTACCTGCGGCCGTTGCATGACTCATGTGCGCCCACCCACTCTTCGATCAGGCCACCGTGGGTGGCAAACGCAGGGACTGTCACAGGCAGCCTAAGTCCTGGCTACGCCACTGCTGCAGCTGGATCCTGGAGCTGGTTGGGGAGCCTTTTAAGTCTCTGAGGATCCGATCTAGTGGCCAGTAGACTAGCCATTGGAGTCACTGTGGGGTCCTGGATTCAAGATGAGGTTGCAAGTCCGGTTCTTCCTCACCTGTCAATAAGGCAGCAGGTCAACACAGCAGGGCAGTAGCTCCTTCAGAGTAGCAGTCCAGTAGAGTGGTAATCCCTTCAGCAGCACATCAGTCCTTCTTATAGACTGTGTATCCACAGGTCAAGATTGTACTGAAAAGTTGTCTGAGCTCCTGTATTTATACCCAGTTGCAGCTTTGCAGTGGAGAAGAAGCTTCTAGAGGTTTCCTTTTGAAGTTCCCAGGCATCCTGCCTCCCCTGTCCTGGCGTCAGACTAACTACAGGGGGTATGCAGCCCTTTGTGTGGAGGCAGGACACAGCTTATTCAAGTGCAGGTCGGGTTGGGCCCAGCTCCTCCCTCCTGTGGGAGTTGTCCATTTTTTTGCATACTAAACACTCATAAATTGAGTGTACTCTAACCTAGGTTATGTTTACACTGTCCTCCTTCTTGCATCAGTGTTAGTGACTGCCATTTTTGAACTGTTGCTGTTCTTAGTGGTCCAAATCAAGAACTGCAAAACTCACACTAATAAGCTGCTCCTAGAAACCTTTTCACTCTGTGCCTAACCAAACATAATTAACCGTCCCAGGCAATTGCTACACAATGTATCAATTGGATTGCCGAACTAACTGTGAAAATGTCTGCAGATTCAATGCAGCACCACAATGGAAGAATCTTTGAATGTATTTTGTAGTAAATTGTTTCTTTATGGTTGATTAAGGTCCTTTTTATGTGGGAGAGACTCTTCCTCCCCACCTTGGAGAAGAATCTATGCTGGATTTCACTCAGAACTGTAATGAGTTCTTTGTACTTATAATTTGTACGCTCTGCCACTAAAATATGTTGTATCTACCTTACTTTTTATATAAAGAATTGAAACAATTTCAAGAATATCACCTGCTGTTGAAATTAACTTGATTTATTAGAAGTGACGACTCCAGTCAAGAGCACCAAAGTCCATTATGGGACTACACTGCTCCCGGTCCTAGTCATTGGCGCACCGCATCAGGTAGATTTAAGATAGTGTGATCGGTGCTGACACTCCTATCCTGCCAGTGATGAGCCATCCAGTCACACCTAAGACCTCCATTGTGTATGGCTGTCTAAGAAGGATACAAAAAGCTCAACTGTCATCTTCACCCAGTCATGTGACCAGAGACAGGCTACAGGCACTAAATAGCTGAGGCAGGAAAATGCCAACTTTCTAGAAGTGGCATTTTCAAATTTGTAATTTTAAATCCGACTTCACCATAAGTTAGTATGTTAAATTCCAATTGCAGAGACATCAAATAAGAATTGGTGACCTGTAACCATTTGGAAATTACACTTAAAAATGTAATAAGGTGACTCCAATGTTAGCCTATGGGAGTGGTTGGCCTTGTAGTAGTGAAAAATGAATTCAAGAGTTTTCACTACCAGTGTATGTAAAACCTAAAAGAACATGTCCTACTTTTTAAATACAATGCACCCTGCCCTTTGAGCTGTTCAGGGCCTACACTAAGGGTGACTTAAATGAAGTAAAAAAGAAGGTCTGGGCCTGGCAAAAGGTTAATCTTGCCAGGTCAAAATGGCAGTTAAATTGCACAGACAAGCTGCAATGGTAAACCTAAGACATGTTTAAAGGGCTGCTTAAGTAGGTGGCACAATCAGTGCAGCAGGCCCACCAGTATCATTTAATTTACGGCCCTAGGTGCATGTAGTGTCGCTTTACTAGGGACCTATAAGTAAATCAAATAAACCAATTAGGTATAAGACAATATTACCATACTTTAAGTAGAGAGCACATGCACTTTAGCAATGGTTAGCAGTCCCAAGGCCAGCAAACAAGAGCAGAAACAAATTGGAGGAGGTAGACAAAGGTTTGGGGGAAGACCACCCTAAGGCTGACAGATCTAACACAATGAATTGATTCTTGACCATCAGCTCCCATCTCACTCCGGTACTGATATCCACACAGACCTTTGACGAAACAAACCAAATGGCCATTCCAGAGTCCAGTGCCACACAGCTGATGAGGCACCTTACCAGAGAAGTTTTAAGTCATGAGCACAGTAAAATTAACGTTGTGCCCCAATCGAATAACTGAAGAACCAAGGGCCATATCACAATTGCCTTGCACAGAGATAAACACCAGTTATTTTACCTTGGCATGTCTAAAGTTCAAACATATGGCTCAGAATTGCTCCAAGGTAACGTATGAACTTTAAATAGAACAAATAAAACACAGAAGGAGGCAATCCCAGTACATGAGTTGTTCAGTTTAAAGTCCATGCACTGCTTAGAAAGATCATAGTGTCATAGTGTTTTTTTTTCCTTTCACCAAACTTTCCACACATTGCATGTGTGTTGCACTGGACAGCACACATACACACACAAAAAGTGGGAAATGTTTAAGAATTGTTAAGTCATGATTTTCGACCTGATTAATATGCTTCCTCTACAAATCCTATGCTAAACATGCATACGCTCCTGCAATGTGGATCTAGGTAGCCTGATTGTGCGCCTTTGCTGAGGAAGAGAGAAGCAAAAGGCCATTTTCAATAAATATGACTCTGTGCTGGTTTTTCCCCTTTGTGACATGTAATACAGTAACTTTGGTTGATGTGTTGCACTAAAAAATAATGGGGTATGCGAGGAGCACTCCACTAGTCTGTCTTTATCACTGGAATCTATCCGTGCTACGGCTAATTAGGATAGTCAATCCTAGTGAAAAAATGTCCGTTATGACGGGTTATGAACCCATCTAGCCGTGCACGTTCACACGGTGTGTTACACCTTATGAGTCTTTCAAAAACTGTTGTGCAAATCTATATGCCAAAAAACATTGTTTTATTTTAACACTTAATTCTCCTTTTTATAATTAATCATAAACTTTTACTTCAGTGCAAATGGTTTCATATTGTCAACATATGATACTTCGAATACATTACTTTGTCTTATAAAACTTTACATATACAGTATGCTTTACTTTGTCATTTTACAACACAGTTTCTTATTCATGCCCAATGCATTTCGGTACTGAGAGTACCTTCATCAGGGGCCATCTGAAATAAAATGAAAGAACAAAAATGTATGAATGTCTTGTGTGATTTGTGGACGCCCATGTGTGTGATTTTGGTGACAATACAAATCATACCTGTGTATAGAAATCACAGTTCAACGATGAAGCTGAAAATAATAATGATATGTGTGTGTCACGTGTCTGTCAAGTACTGGCACACTATTGCTCTTCAAAAGTAAGGTCTCAATGGAGTCAAATGCTTACCGCGTTCCATGTGTTATTATCGGCAAACCGTCTGAATAAAAAACAACAATAAGCGCATTAATTGTTATACATGACGCTGGATATACCGAATTATTATCGCAAAACCTGTTGTGTTGTCGTTCTATTATTTCACCCTGAAAAGATATATGTGT
This sequence comes from Lissotriton helveticus, assembly GCF_964261635.1. Lineage (NCBI taxonomy): Eukaryota > Metazoa > Chordata > Amphibia > Caudata > Salamandridae > Lissotriton > Lissotriton helveticus. Next base: position 130,178,071 of record NC_136070.1, on the reverse strand, counting down.
GCCGGTTGTTATAGTAGAATACGAGCCAAAATCGTATATGCTCGATATTGTCAATATAACGTGTGTTCGTACCTTTATTTTCTCCTTCCGTTCTAAAAAAACCGGAGACAGCGTTATCAGTATAGGACAATACTCTCCGTGATTAGATACAGTATCTATGTCAAAAATGCTCAATCGCAGTGTTTACCTGTGTACGTGGCACTGTCTCCCTCTCACGTTCCCGGTTTACTTCAACCCGCGTTCAACACCGCCGTCATTACCTATCTGCTTATAACCCGTTGCCATGTAAACACGGCTTAGAAGATAAAAAACGGACTGTCATAATTACTCGTATTGGGTTGACTCGCTATGAGGTGCCATATTGGCCTAGTCAATATAAAGCCTTAAGATGCCATTGACCTGGGGGCGTTGCTTGGCGAGCCATCATGGCGGCCGTGTGCTGAGCATGCTCCGTCCAGCCTCACATTTATCCTAACAATATCCTGCTTCTCCGGCCTTAAATTGGGTCCCTGAGCTGCCCCGCCGCAATCGGATACTGACGACCTGCATCTGGGCCAGCCTCGACATTGCGGGAGTTCCAGAGACGGCAGTGCAGCGTTTGGAAGGGGAAACGGTCTATTGGTGGTGCGCCCTTGTGTTGAGACGGGGAGTTGCCTGGTTCCCTGGCTGAGTTGGTGTGACGCTGCGGCGAGAACTTGAGAGGCAGCCCACCAGTGTATTAACAGGGCCGGTGGAGGATGCTGAGGGGAGAGCGCGGCGCAACAACCTGCGCTTCGCTGGCTTCACGGAGGGCTGCGAGAATGGAAACATGGAGGGGTTCCTTACAGACTGGCTTGAGGGCTGGCTCCCCCCTGGAGAGCTATCGAAATGCTTTGTGGTGGAGCTTGCACATAGGGCCCTGATGCAGAAGCCCCCACCGGGAGCCCGCCCGAGGCCTGTTATCGCCAAGCTTCTTAATTACCATGACAGGGACGCTATCTGCCCGTGCCAAGGAGCTGTTGCTGTTCGACATTTTGATCTTCCCGGACTACACAAAACAAGTGCAGCAACGGCGGCAGTCCTTTCTGGCCGCCAAGTCCCGCCTCCTCGAGCTCAAGCTCCCCTACACTTTGCTTTTTCCAGCCAGGCTGCGTGTGGTATACAGGTCCCACACCCACTTCTTTGATACACCAGAGGAAGTGTTCCTATAGACAGATAAGACGGTACAGCTGCGTCCTCACTCGCCACCAGGGAGGGAGTGCGACTCCTCCTCGAGCGGGACTGTCCGGAATCAACTTCAGCCGAGGGGAAGTCCAGGCATCGTTCCCAGTCGGGAGGTGCCTCGGCACGTGAGTGGTCCACATCCAGACAACATGTTTTGGCAGACTAAGTACAAGATGAATATGTAATATCTTAGACTTGAACTACTTGCATCGCCCGGAGAAGCGCATACGAAGGCCAGTCTCTCCATGGGGCTCTGCGGACAGAGAGAGGACCAGCTGACAATGGCCTGTGAACTGGGGATCCATTGACGGGTGAGGGGTGGGACCTCCTGTTGGGGTCAGCCTGCTCTGCCTGCCATGACATGTACTTCACCATTCTTGAGGTACAGGGTGGGGGGGTACTTAATTGTTGGGTTGTGTTTGGAGGGGGTTTGTTGGGTAGCTGCACTGTCTACTAGTGTTCTGGAGTCTGTCAAATTATACAGAGAATTATTGCTAATGCCATTGCACTGTACGGGGCCTGCACAGGGTAGGAATGTCTAAACGGTACACGAGAGGCCTCTGGGCTCCTCTGGGGCCACAGCTGGAATGTTAGGGGGGCACTTGACAAGATCAAACGGGGGGCTATTCTGAAGTTGGCCAAGCGTGCCCACACTGACGTGTTGATATTGCAGGAGACACACCTCATTGGGGATTAAGGCGTTGTGTTTCCAACGCTTCGGATTTGCTCATGTCATTCACGCTGGGTTTGTGAGAGGATCCCAGGCGGTCGCTATTCTAATACATCGTAGAGTTACATACACATGTCAAGACTTGGGGGGACATGCAGGGCAGATACCTGTTGGTGCAGGGCGCGGTGGGTACCTTAGTCTGAGGGAGCGTTTATGCCCTCCTGCCCCTATCCGGGGCTGGCGGAGAAAATTATGACCCTGTGGGCAGATATACCCGAGTGCCTAGCGGTTGTAGGAGGTGACTGGAATGATGTGATGGATATGGAGAGGTGTGGCTCACTGGTTAGAGGCGGCAGACCTGTAAGCAGAGAACGGCCCGGGACCAGGGTTCGATTCCCGACGCGGCAGGGTCTTGGACCAGGGTCAACGGACTCGATAATTCTCGCCTCAGTGCCTACTCTAACCAGGGAACACATTCGGTAACTCTGGGCATTAAGCTTGCCTCATCTCTACAACGGCCCCCCACAGACGCCGGGGATGCCTGGTTTCCCCCTGGAGATACCCAGAAAGGGACCATCTCACAGGGAAAACCAGGACGGGTTCCCCAGCGGTCTACAGCGCCAGGACACTCGGGTAGAGTAACAGTGCGCTTTACAAGTATCCCACATTACATGGCCAGGGATCGATGGAGGTCGGGGGTCAACTGGAGGTCCGACACCCTAAATTGTATTCCTTAGTGACAAGCCTAGATTGGGTAGACCCCTGGCGCAGGTTGCATGCTACTACACAGGGCTACACTTATCATTCGGCAGTTCATGACTTCTTTTCCCGCCTTGATTGTTTATTTATCCCACGGGTATTCAACAGCAGGGAGGTGGTAGTGGATATTCCCCCACGGGGACTCTCCAATCACTCACCAGTGGCCCTTACTATACGGCCGGAAGGAACCATGGGCTGTTCCGGTGGTGCCTCTCAGCCTGGAACCTCCAGAAGGAGGACTATAGGGAAAAGATGGAGGATGCCATTGACCAGTACTTGGCCATTAACGTGGGTTCGATTCAGGGGGCTGCGACTCTTTGGGAGGCAATGAAACCACTATTCGTGGGATGGACATCTCTTTTTGTGTAGCATTCCGAAAATTGCGTAGAGAGACCCTGGTACAGGCGGAGGCTGCTATCCTCGGGCTGAAGGCACGTAGTGGGGATGAGAGAGGGAGACAGGCTCACCACTAATTGCTGCTGGCACAGCAGGAATATTCTCATGTTCTGTTAGATGAGGCTCGACAGGCGTGGTTGGCTACCCGTAGCAGTATCTATCAGTGGGGTGACAAATCTGGTAAGCTGCTGCATAGATTATGTCAGGGGTCACTTCGCCCAGAGGCTCTTCCAGGGGTTTTGAGGCCAGATGGGTAACCCTTTTCAGACGCGTTGGCTATTGCTGGTAGCACGGGAGGAGTTGGAGTGCCCACTTACAGAGGAAGAACTGGGGACGGCCTTGGGGATCTGAATCCTGGCAAGGCTCTCAGCCTGAATGGCTTTCCGTGCAAATTCCACAAAAGATACTTTCTGCAGTTGGGGCCCCACTATCGTGGGGTGGTGGATGAGGCCAGGGACCGTGGGAGACTGCCCAGCTAATGGAGACATGTGGAGGTAGTGGTTTTTCACAAACCCGGCAGACCACCCGAGCACCACACCTCGTATTGCCCTATCTCCCTTCTGAATGTCGAGGCCAAGATATTGGCAAAAGCTTTGGCAAATCGTCTCCGACCCCATATAGCCTCGCTTGTACATCCGGATCAGGCCGGGATTATGCCCCGACGTGCAACCGGCCACAATATTCGACGGGCGCACGTTGCAGTAGCGACTGTTCAGGGACTGGGGGAACGAGCAGCGCTCCTGCTGGCGGGCATGGACTGGGCCTTTGATTCTTTGAGTTGGGTGTATCTATTTGCCCTCTTACGGAGGCTGAACTTTGGACCTCGTTTCATGTCCTATTTAACCCTTTTATATACAGACCTAACGGCGTCGGTGCAAATCGCGGGCTTTGTCTCCTCTACATTCTCTATCAGGCGAGGCACCAGGCGGGGGGTGTCCATTATCCCCCTATCTCTTTGCTTTAGCAATGGAGTCCCTGACCGCTTGGTGCGGATAGACGGTCAGGTGTCCGGTTTTGAATGGGCCAACAATGTGCTTTTCTTCCTTACCAATCTAGATAGGACGGGCCCTCGACTGCTGCGTATTATTTGATGCAAATCTTTGGGGAAACCTCGGGTCTATATATGGTGGGGCATTAAAGGTGGCGATACGGACTTGCTTTCAGTCTACGTATTGCGGAGGGCCGGCAACGTCCGATATCTGGTCTTATTATATTGCATTGCATCTGCTCGTTTTAAATGAGTGGTGGTATGGGGACAGGGCAGACCCGGCTTATGCCGTTGAGCGGCGTTGCATGGGTGACCACACTCTTCACACTATTCTTTACTCTGCCCCGTTGAGACGCTCCTTACCGTCTGCCACAAGGATTATTTTTCAGATCTGGAGGCAGGCGCTACGGAGGATGGGTTGGTGGACTAACTCGGGAGACCCCACTATGGCATAATGGCCCCTTTCCGCATCTGGCAACTCTACCTGGGTTCCAAGATTGGGACAGTATCGGCATCTTCATCTTGGGTGGCGTCATGCCGGGGTCCAGTTTTAAAATCCTTTCAGGATATCCAGAAAGACTTTCAGATGCCGAAGACCCAATTTCTTGAGTACTTACAATTCAGGCTTGCTATCTCTCCCAGCCTGGAGGGTCTGGATTCACTGACAGAGTTAATTTGGGCGTAAGCCATGGTATTTATGGGGGACCTCCTTGACCATAAGATTTCCAAGACCTACCAGTCCCTAGTTACACACTGTTCCCCTTCATTGCAGCACTTAAGGGAGGCTTAGGAGGGTGATGTGGGTCAAATGGAAGAGGAAGACTGGACAGAGCCTCTGGCTTCTCCGCGAGGGGCAGCAATTGCGATGAGCCTGTGGCTCATTCAATATAAATACCTCCATCAAGTTTATTATACCAGGGTCAGGCTCTGGAGGGCGGGCTTAGTGGCTTCCCCGGTGTGTCTCCGATGCGACCATGAAGACGGGACTCTGTTGCATACTGTCTGGCATTGCACTGCATTAGCAAGATTCTGGAGGGGGGTGCTGGCCTGTCTCTCTGAAGTGCTGGGGTGGGAGCTCCCCAACTCACCAAAGCTGGTCCTCCTACATGTGATGGAAGGGATCGGGGCAATATTTATAAGCATCATCTTATGCTCTTGGGTTTCACTTTGGCGAAGAGGGACATAGCTAGGGCCTGGAAGGCGGCAGGTGCCCCCTCGGTCTCGGCTTGGAAAAACGGTATGGACTTCTGTATGGGCCTGGAGATCCCAATATTTGAGGCCAGGGGGTCTCCCCAGAAGCACTACAAGATCTGGAGGCGCTGGGCTGACTATCGGGCCTGGAGCTTGAGCAGCCGCGGGGGGAGCAGAGCCGAGACCCAGTGTGACCTCCATATCTCCTACAGTTAGTCTCCCCTGCTCTTTGTTTTTATCTGTGGTCTGTCTGCAGCTACTAGGTAGGAAATTGTTTTGTGGATGATGGTCTCGTATATTGATCAGTGGCAGTTCGAATCAGTGATAAGTTGCTCTAGAATAAGAGGACAGTCCGCTGGGGGGCGGTGGGTTTTGGTTGTTTTGAGGGTTTGATTTTACTTGTTTTGCCTTTCATATTCTCCTGCATTTTTATGAAAAATGGTCAAATTCAATTTCTGTATTTTACATGCAGCAGTTGTCTCTGGGTCACAGAGATCTGCGTCATATGGGATGTTTTGACAAATAAAACCTGTTTTAAAAAAATATATATTGACCTTAGCCCTCACCAGCAGCTACCCTCCTGGACCATTACTGTACCCTTCAGAGAGAATGCAATGGGCTGTTGTCTTGACCTGCAGCTCGTCTGCTTGCCCAAAGTTGCAACCGACACAATTCTGACAACAAAACCCATCCATAACAAGCATTGCAACCTGTACACAGTTCTGACAGTTTGGCAAATAACAGAAAACACTCAATCAATTTACACATGACATGGTAGAGATATAAAATACTGAAAAAATTCTATGGGTTCCTCATTTCTCACAATTTTATTTTTTAAAAAACCAAATTGAATTTCCAATACACAGGTTAAAAACAAGGTAAAAACAATATGCAATCAATTGCTCAAGTCAGAAATATTCTTACTCTATACAATTTCTAAATTGGTCTATGAGTCCTTGTTGGCAAGTGTCACATAAATAAAACATACAACATGCAAATTAATTCAATTTCATACAATATAGATAAAAATAAAAATAAAAAGCATTTGGAGTCCTTGTGTCGACGCGTTTCGGTGCTTTGGGTTTGGATCGAATAAACACCTTCCTCAGGACTGAACTTTGTTAAAAACCGGGTATATTCTTTCTAAAAAGGAGAATACATACAATTAGACTCTGATTTTATGAGAGAAAAAGAGAGTACCCTGCTCTAACGTGTCATGTGTTTATCTAATTCTGTTGTAACCTTTTATGTTGGCCAATATCTCAAGCTTACTTTTTCTTGCGTATTCTTCTTTATTTTATCGGAATACTGGACCGTCTACTTGACTTTCCTAGTCCTCTTACAAGTTCAGATTCTTGTGTCTCAATCATGTAACCTGTTTTAATCGAATAAGCAAATGTATCAATAATCATTTTCATAGATTTACTAAAAAGAGTCTTAGTTCTTTTAATCGAATAAGCGAATTTATCAATAATCATTTTCATAGATTTACTAAAAAGAGTCTTAGTTCTTTTATTAAAGACTGGATCTATTTAAATTTCCAGTAGGTGCTACAGTCTTATCATCTGCAGCTCACTTAAACTTGATACTGTGGATTTTGTATTATCAGTGCCGATTTAAAATGATGGCGTCACCTCTGAAATCTGGGGAATTAAGTAAATAAAATAACATTGTTGCAAATCCCTGGTACTCTATGTTATCAAGGAAAAATGTATTTTCATTAATCGTCCTTCAACTTGGAGACCTTCCTGCTGCTTGGAGTTGCGGCAATATCAACTATTCCTATGTTGCTTGAAAACTATACAGGGATTATTTCTTCATCTCCCTCTTGTCTCCTGTTTTAGATTTAACAGGGGGTCCACCTGTCAGTGGAAGAGATTTAAGGTTTTTAGACTTTTTGCTTCAAATACTTCAAGTAATTTTTACTATGATGATGGTGTCATGCTGACATATTGCGGGCATTATCTCCCCTTACATATTGCCCTTCGCGTGTTAGTATACTCATGGTGTCTTAAGGTGCTCCGGGTTATTGCGCCTCCCACTCAACCTTTTGCATATGTAGATTGGGAGTCCAGCCCTTACTCGTTGCCATGATGTTATTAAGTTTACACCCGGTCCTTGGTCTATTAAAACCACGACACTGACTGGGCCTTAGTGATTTAAATCTCACCCACATTTTTCTAACTATGCGGTGCTGCCGGGGTTGAAGACTATATCTGGGGGCCTAATGGTTAGTCTGGCCTCTTACCTATTCAGGCGCCTTTGTAGCGTGATCTCGTCCACTCGCGGTTCGGTCAGCTGCGAGAGAGTGTGGAAAGAGACCCGTTTTTTATATAGTATGCTACCGCCTGACTTAATTAAATAATTGGCAATTATGTACGCCTAATTGTCCCATAATTTTGACAAGAAATTGGGTCCATTTGTGTGGCTTGAAATTATTGTTCAGCAAAAACTAAATATGTTTAAGTACTTTGGGCCACGAATTTCAATGGATTGAAGGAAAACCTGTTCCTCTTACAAATATTTGTATTGAGTTTAGTGTATAATTAAGTTTTATGTGAGAGTAAGTAAAAACGTGCTTATAATTATATTAAACAGCGATGGAAAATCGGAAAATGCCAAAGAGAGACAGGTTGCCCGTATATATAGGGGGTAGGTAATTAAATCGATATAAACCTGAACTACAAAATCAGCATGAAAAAACTACTAAAATGGTGGTGGCAAAAACAATTCAGCCAAGGGAGAAAAGATAACGGAGAGCCCCATTGAATAAATATACATGATGTTGAAATATGAGTAATTAAAGATAGGTCCCGACAATAAATCATTGAGATAAGTGGGCCGTGCACCCGCCGTGAATTAAGGAACAGTAGTTCACATAAATACGAGCGATGAAGTGAATCTATAAACTACTAAAATGGCGGACACCAATGGAGTCAGTATTTCAATTAGGCGTACATAATTGCCAATTATTTAATTAATGCTTAAATCAACGAGAGAGAGAGAGGACTAGATAAGCTAGACCGTATCCCCTGGGTTATATATATGTATCAATAAGGACTAGCTAAATTACGGGAAGGGGGAGACTCAGGTATGTACGTAAAATAAGGAGAACGTGGTTTTCCTTATAAAGCCCTCACCCACCGACCTAGTCGGTGGCATGCTTCATCATCGGGCCAACCACAGTGGCACCGAGTGTGCCCCGGGTGTGCTTCAACGCCAGGTGACTGCGGAGCTGGTATATTGCTGAGTGTGCAGTGAGTAGGGTGAGAAAGGTGAAGTTTAAAAGCTATACAGTAGGTCTCAGCACCCGAGGGTAATTTATTTTAATGAACTGGGCCTCTGTTAGCAAATAATGGTATTTCAGCATTAAAGTTGATCATATCATATCTAGTCATTATTATGTCATTATCAAGTTTCTAGAAGATTGATAATTGTGTATTTCATTTTCTTGTCTTTTTTAATACAGCACAGCATACTCCAGTGAAAATAGATGAAAAGACATTACACTACTCTTTGTTGAATGTTTATTCTGAAAGTCTTCACCAAACTACTGAATATTCTATGAAACTGTGTTGAAGGAGCTAACAGTTAGAGAGGACCTTCACCCAGGCGACAAAGGGACAGGCATAATCGCACACCCACTGCTGGGAGGGAATCAGCCTTCATTGGTGGCTCGACTGTGTGTGTTCATCAAGCACACACAGCTGCCTTTGTGAGCTGAAAGTAGCAAAACTTGGTATTTTAACCACATTCAATATTTGAAAACCAGATATGTAGGCCTAAACCATCAATGAAACTCAAAATAGGTTCTTCTATCATAGTGCTTAGGAGTAGAAATGAGTGTGTTAGTAATATAGAATGCATAGCAACTATGTTGGAGCACTATTTGTTGTTTAGACTTCTTCTTGTAAACTGCTTGGCTGCTTTCATGTTTATTTTCTTTGCGGTTGCAACCCATACTGTGCGCACTAGATTAGGGTTTTTGTTTCAAAATAGGTATTTTAAAAGGAAAATTTCTAGTTATCTATAAGGGATGTTCTTAATGCAGGGGTGAGGTAGCATTTGTTATAAATACATATGCTTCATAACCCTTTGAAATATTTTACTCATAAATGGAGTTTGATTCTGTAGATCCCAACACAGGGAACTTTCATACACACAGGCTTGCTCAGGTACCTTCTAACCAGGCACGGTCCGTGCAGGGCGTTATACCGGGGCGGTGACGTCAGGCGGGGGAGGGTCAGGGTGGGAGGTTGTAAAATGCGGGATATGGACCATTAAAGGTAAGTTGCCCGCGCTGCATCACATTTGGCGATGCAGCGCAGGGAACGAAATTCGTTTTTTTGTTTTTTTTCCGGTACTTACCTGTAATGGTCCATATCCCGCATTTTACAAACCCCCACCCTGACCCTCCCCCGCCTGACGTCACCGCCCCGGTATAACGCCCTGCATGGGCCGTGCCTGCTTCTAACTATGTACCTTTAAGCAACCCAGGTGCCACTTTAGGATACCAGGGGCGCCAAGCATGGTTTGGGGTGTTTAGACAGAATATCAGAACAAAAAATATTGTTGGACAAAATATTGTGTCAAGAATATCTCGGCCAAAAATATCATGAAGGTAAGTTTCAATAGGTAAGCAACGTTTTACCATATATAACTCCACTTATATGTATCTTGACAATATGTATATCTTCAAGCTACGTAGATGTGGAGTTAAGAATAGAAAATCTATACTTACCTATTTACACTTACCTTCTTGATATTTTGGATCTTGATTTTTTTTACATAATATTCAGTCCACCTATATTTTTGATCCCGATATTCTGTCACTGATCCTGGTTTGTTGGTCAACTACATCATGTAGTTCCGAATGTTGGAATGGGACCCCTGAATAATGATCGAGCCACCTGGCCCATGGTGTTTGGGTATACACCCTATCCTGATGTATCAAATCTGACACTCCAGGTTGTTATACAGTTACTGAATCAGGTGGTGGCTGTCAATAGACCACTTAGACAGTATGTTTCACAAGCAAATGTTCGGAAGAAGCTCTTCCTGGCCCCAAACAACCTGGGCATGCCACTTTACAGGCAATCTGTACCATAGGCTGTTAATGCCATCATGGGCAAAGAACCCACAAAATTAGATGCAATTCTATTCAGGATTGCTCGCAAAACCTACCAGTTGTAATGGGTCTATACTCATACACCACCCAAGAACAAGTATAGAATTTTGACCATACGTCTTTCCCTTGGGATAGTGCATCAGTAGATGATTGTAACACTTATGGAAGTATATTTGTGAGTATTTATGCTGTTACTCTTATGCATAGTACATCCTCATTAGCGGTGTTTCCATTGGTGTGTGTCTTCAGTGGTGATTGGGTTCCAGGCGTTAAGGATGTTAGAGGGCGGTTTAGGTTCGGAGGTAGGTGGAGTGGACTGTTCTTTGGAAATCATCTCAAAACTGTTATGTATGTCGGCGATTTTGTTGTAGAAGAAAGAGGATAACGAGTCGCAGAGGTCTTGGGAGGGAGTAATGTCGTTTGAGGCTGCGGTGGGGTCACCCTAAGCATGAGCTACAAACTATAACTGCATGCATGAGCGTCCTCATTATTTTCATAATTTCTGTGTACAATTAAACATGAGTTCTTTACTAGAGATCGGAACAACCACATTTATCAGACTGACTGGAAATGCTATGACATTCCTGCATAACTTATCTATTCCTACAAGCAACGGAAGCAAGAATTGTACGCTAAGGCATGACAACAGGCTGACAAATAACATGACAACTGTAGCATTCACATACAAGTCAGAGTCCATATTGGAATGTCCCATCCTATCCAACTCCAAACACGTAACACAACTGAGCTTCATGAACATGGAATTTTACCATATAAATGCTTAAGATGTATTGAACAATGTGTGATATTGCATGAAAAGAGCATAACAAACTGTAACCTATATAGATCACTAAATCAAAATCACTAACACTGCAATCCCATTGTGTACTACTCCTCCACAGAGCGCTTCAGGGCATTGTCAGTGGTAGTAAGCACTATATAATCACTGCAAACTATTGTATAAATATATTCCCATATTTTTATGAAGCAAGGCCTGCATCTCAGCCTTGACTCTGACATAGGCGTGTGAAATGGCCCTTTTCGTTTTTACTATTAGGGCGGGACCAACATGTCATGGATGCCCATAATATGCGAATATGTTAACCATGAAGTGTGACTTCAGGGATATTATAGGGCGGTGACATCACTTGCTGTGACATCACTTACTGTGACATCACTGTATGTGAATTGGATGTGCTAATTAGAACTTGTGTCCTGCAAACAAACACTGCTATATGCCAAATAATGGTAGAACTATTACGCTAATAAATCCCTCAACAGCAGCACGCAACTCCCAATTGAACAAACCACCAATTGACATATTTGCAGACTTCTCGTCGGATTAGCGCAGATTTACTCAGGCATTGGGCTCGCACAAAGCAATGCAAATCGATGCAAAGTCTTGCAAAGGCATTTACAGGTGCATTTTTTCTCCGCGCAAAAGCACTGCTGTTGTGAGTCAATGGGGATTACTGGGTTATATCAGTGCAAATACACATAGGGTTCGATGTAAAGTCCAATCCACAAAGGTAGCCAGAATGGCTCTAGTGTCAAAAGCAAATGCCTCCTTTAAGCAGCGTTAGTAAAGGGAATGTGGTTTTCTCCAAAACCCACGCATTGCATGTACACTGCCTTGCACACTAGACATTCAATGTGTGCCCTCCTGTTAAGTTTGTCAAGGCATAGTACTTTGTAATGAAAGGTTTGGCATTCTGTACATATCCTATGCTAGACAGCGCACACTCTCCTCTGCAAGCTGGTGCAAGGCTGTGCATTGTGCAAGGCTGTGTGTTTTTGCACAAGCAGAGGAGATCACAGCTAATCTTAGTAGAACTCTGTGTTTTTCTTGTTGCTGTGTTTCCTTCCGTGCTTTCCCCTTTGGTAATGCAGCACAGCAAATCTGGTTGCAGCACAGCATTCCAGTGCCCAAACAATACATGTGGAAATCTGGCTCTTTCTCTTTAGTGGCTCCTATTTATGGCCTATGCCACTTTTACAATATAACAAGTTCCTCCTTGTCATATGGTATCTTCCTTGGGGATCTCCTTCTTTGGGGAAAGTATGGAGAGAGGAGTCACCAGAAAGTGTGCCCTTAGTTTGCAGTGTAGCCTGCAGAAAGAGAAAGAACAGATCACAGCGGGCCCAGTTGACTAAGGGCCAGATGTAGGACACCAGTCGGTAACGGACGATTTCAGCCGTTACCGACCGGTATTGTTGTTTGACATGTAGGGGGCCTTATATTTACAGAATCGGTATATTTACAGATTCGGTAAATTTACAGATTCTGTAAAATACCGAATCGGTAAATTTACAGAATCGGTAAATACAGATGTAGGTGGCACTTTAAACAGTGTCACAGGCCCTTACCGATTCGTTATTTACCACCAAATACTATTTGGTGGTAAATAACGAATACCTGTGTACATGCACATCTGTGCATGTACACCTGTGCCATGTGGCACACATACATGCCCTAAGGTCATGTATGTGTGTCACATGGCACACAAGCCAGAAACAGGGGTGCAACAGGGTGTCAAAGTGACACCCTGTCCCCCTTGGCAATTCGGTAATTTTACCGATTCGGTAATTACCGAATCGGTATTTGCCATTGAATCCTATGGGCTTCAAGGCCCATAGGAATCAATGACAAATACCGATTCGGTAATTACCGAATCGGTAAAATTCGGTATTTATGAATTGGTAAATCTAATTTACCTACATCTAGCCCCAGGTTTCCAATGTCATGCTCACATTTTATGGCTTCAAGGAAGCAAGCTGGGTGAATAAGTCAGTGTGACTGTTTTCAGTGTGCATGTGCAGACATGCGTGGTTAAAATTGAGGGAGGGCTAGGGCTTATATCCAGAAATAATGCCATCGTTAGGCAAGGTTAACCAGTTGAATGCTATGGACGTGATCTCCATGTCAATAGCCCTCACAAATGGGCACTATGGAAATGGAGTTCACATCCAAGCAACTGGCACCGGAGCAGCAGCTGTTGTGTGCTGTTCTGGTGCCTCCGCCATCACACACCCTGGGTCGAGCAGGAGTCTCTCGTGCTCAGGTCTAGCGGGTTGTGACGGTAACCACAAATGGCACAAGTCAGTGATCTGATTACAGCATTTCCAGGGCTGGTCCCCAAGAAACGGGCATCCTGGCTTCCTTGCGAGCGCAGTGGGCCTGAAAAAGTCTCTTCTCCTCACCCCTCACCCCTAGGCAACTGTGCTTAAAGGGAGGAATCCCTAGAAAGCTGAGACAGTCACCGTTGTTAGTGACACTATTCTTACCCTCCAAAATACCAAAATATTACAGTCAGCCAGGAGTAATATTTTTGTAAGATGAACGAACCACTGGGAAAGGGCCTGTGCTCCACTCCATCCCGAATATTTGTGGTCTTCATGCCAACTCTGGAGAGCAGAAAACACACGAAACACCAGAGAAAATAGTTAGAAAAAACTGATGGATAGGGCGGTCCACCGTGCATAGATCTGCATACAGTCATTCAGCCCCCCCCCCCCCGGGTTTGCTGTTTTTGCACCTTTGGGTTGGGGGTTAGAAAGCCTGCTAGATGGTAGGGAGATATTTACAAAAAAAAACAAAGGGTGGGGTGGACCACCCTGACCTAGGGCTATTCAACCACCCCAAAAAAGGAGGAAGTACAGTCTTTTTGCCCCTCTGGTGGGTGCAATGGAGTGTTTTCTCCCCATTTGCCCCTCACTGGACACCAGGGAAATTCCCCGCCAATTAAAGGACTGAGGAAAATGATATTTTGCCTGATCAAATATGTCCTCTACATATACCCTATGTTACATGTCATGTGCATGTTATCCATGCATATTTCCCGTAGTGGCCTGAATCACTAGGCTCCTGCAATCATGTCCTGCATTAGAAATGCCAGTCATCAAAGTCTCCCAAACATTAAGTTAGCATAAGGCCCATGTATTTGCATTGCATTGTGCTCTTTTAAATAAATATCGTACTGGTTGAGCCTGAAATCACTTTCTGAATTAATGTTTACATGACTCTTGACACACTGAAGCTGCAGTTACGTCCCTCTGACCTCGCATACTTCTAGCTCAGCCGCAAGAAGCCCAGTAAGGGTTGCCAAGACAGTATATTTTGCTTAACAGTTATCTGCCTGCCCGGTGAGGAAAAGTAAACAGAACCCGTCCGAGGGAGATAGGCCTAGCCATTCTGTCTCCATTAAAGTAAATCACAGTGCTTGCACCCATAGAAAGCTCATGCAATGAACGAATAAATATGCCCTCTCTGTCTTTTAGTGACGAACAACCTTTTCTTCAGATAATACTTCCCCTGACTCTAGATATCAGTTGTACTAGATGTGCTGGTCGCCTTGACATAAGAGATCTCTCTACTAGGTTGGAAGTCAGCCTCCACCCAGTTACACGTCAATTGCACGTCATGTTCAAAGTTGCACAATTAGGGCACAGTTCGAGCTGGTCATGCAAACTCCTCCTCTGTGTACCACCCACCTATGACACCTACCTATCACACACCTATGACTCATCAAGTGTACACCCACATGTTCTTATCTCATTTTCTGTCTTGCGCCTGCTCCTATGTACAAGGAGTGAAAAGTATATAATATAATGTTTTGTTATTAAATGTTAGAAGACTCTTCCTGAACCTCTGTGGTGATGGAACATATTCTCCCTTTGACTCGAGTTATTGGAATAAAGCCCCTTTTAACTCAGATACCACGGACTCTGCCTCTCACTTGATGCATGATACTTTGTTAATGCCTAGAAATTCAGCCAGGGTAATTATTTATTTACCACATAATTTGGCGCCCTTACCGGGACATATCCCTTTCCCCACTCGCCGGAGTTGTGGGTCTAGTCTTTGCCCCCTTCTACAGCCGTGACGGACTTCAAAGCGCACCAGCAGGTCTTCCTGCCACTCCCTCAGGCCCACGGAGGAGGACGGACTGCGACCAGGCATCCATGTGAGGCGGTGAGGAAAGCGGGTCGTCTCAAAAAGAGGCCCAGCCCGTGAGAGAGCAAGGTCCGAGGTCTCCAGAGGTCCACCTGTTCCAAGGCGCAAGCGTAGTCAAGTCAAGTTACCGAGGCCTTCAAGTTTCAAGTTCTGCTTTCCCGGTGAGTACCACTATGGGGATTGCATCTAGTTTCAAGACGGGCTCATTTTAAATGAGAACGGTCAAGACGTGCCCACGGTAAAAGGTGGGCCCGGTAAAGACGTGCCCACGGTAAAAGGTGGGCCCGGTAAAGACGTGTCTCAATTTTTTGGGACCGGTATGGTTGTACTGTATTTTCAGTGCACAAAACTGTTTTTCAAGTACATGTTTTATTCCATGTATCAGGTTAGACTGTGTCTGTTTTAGTGTTATAATGTGTCTTGTATGAATGATTGTTGAATGTTTCAGTCTATTTTTGTGTATTGTGTTTCCATTGTATTGGTTTCTGTTTTCAAGATCAAGATTACGTCGGATAGGGACCAGAAAAGGTTTACTAGAATAGACAGTTAAAACCCGGCCTAGAGACACACCTGGTCATTTTATGTATAATAAGCATGGGCTAAAGGCCATTTGAAAAAGAAAGTCAAGACCCTCTCAGAAAGATGCCATTGAGTTATGGCGCAAAGAGTGACATAGGAGAACAAAGAATGAATTCAATAAAGCAGAGAGAACTAAACAAGCCAAGAAATGCCGTTGTTAACTGGTATTTATCCCGTTCTGTCAGAAAAACTAGCTAAAGTGACCACCTCAGAAAGACCCAGTAGGTAGAGAACGCCACCACCTGTACCCTTTAGAGTATGTAGAATTAAAGCCAACAACATCTGAAGAGTTCATTTCCTTGTATCTAGACAAGTCCCTTCTGGACTGCGAAAGTGCCTTGTGAGTAACTAGTTGGTTTATTTGTGAATTTGTGCTTAAGACTTGTGAATAGTTTGTTACATCCATGTGTGTAACGCTTTGTGAGTGGCTTGTAGTTCCTTGTAAATAGCGACTTGTGATTAAGACTTGTGAGTAGTTTGTTGAATTTTCTTAAGTATAGCTCCTTGTAAATATGCCTTGTGAATAGCGTGTCATTTTTGTGACTTGTTGAGTTTCTTGTAAATATGGCTTGTAAATAGCGCCATGTGGTTATGGCTTGTGCAGAGCATGTTATCATCAGGTCCCTAGCCATTACGTTAGGCAGGAGAGAGCTGGATCTCTTTCAAGTGCTTAGAGAAAATGTTTTGAAGATGTGCGTATGTGTTATGTGATAACGTGGAGAGATGAGTTCATGACTTTCCCATGTACTGCAGTCATTGGGGAATGATTGTGCTTAGGCTGCCAAAGAGTTAATATCTTTTATTGAGAAGGCAGTATTTGTTTTAACAAGGTGTTGAGGGATTCTGGCGTTTTTTTTTTTTTGTGTGTTTGCGGGGGGGGGCGTGTTTTCGAGCGGAAATTTGTACCCGTTCCAGTGGAGGGATTTGGTTGCTTTTTGGTGAGGATTTAGGGAATCGCTTGGACTACTGTGATGCCAAATTTGAAAAGGATCCGAGCTGTGGAATTGGTGAAAAAAGAATGTTTTGTGCGGGGGTGCGATTTGCCATGTTATCCAATGGGCGTATTCAGTTTGCAGATTGAATGGTAAAATGTTGCATGGAGAGTAAAGAAATGTATTTGTAAGGGTTTTGCCTTAAGGGTGTTTGGCTCAGAGGTCGGTATAGTTGTAAATAGACCAGTCGAATTGAGATAAAGGTTTGCACAAAGGGTGCTTAGATGTTTTCAGGGTTGACAAGAAAATATAAATCAGACCCTTCATAGAATGCGTTTTTATTAGTGTAATAGAACAGTGTGTTTTTTAAATAGGAATGTTTCTACAGAATATTTTTCCCAATGCAAGCTGCCCTTTAGAATAGCGTGTGAATGTTAGCCCACTCAATTAGGAAAGTGGCTATTTGTAAATTAATGAACGTGGCCCTTTTTGATAGCTATAATACACTACCATCTTAGTGCATTGCTAAGAGTCCCCTACATTAGTTTGATTTGCATTCATTTAATTTCAAGGCTCACCTATGTACTTTGACAGGCTGCTTCAATTGATATGTGCAGAGAACAGTCCCCACTAAAATTAGAAAACATGGCCTTTTGAAAAAGTATGAGTCTGGCCCTTTTAATAAGTAAAATAGAAAAGCTTGCACACTTACTTATGAAAATATTGGTTATGCAATGCAGAATTAAGAAGTTCGACATGTTATTTTCAAAAAAGTAAAATATGGTGTGTTTCCATGCCATGATTGTTTTGTTCTGTTTATTTTTTCCCTTGCAGCTAGTAGCAGTACAGAATTATTTTAAAATGCTAGCATGTCACTTAGTTACACAATAAAAATATGTCTTTGTTAATTTACTTTTTACCACGTTTTAAAGTTTGCTTCAGTTAAAGTTAGAAAAGCTCTGGCCTGGGAAGAGATATGTTTTGAAGTACAAGGAATGTGTTTTTAACCTTGAGACAGTCCGTCCGAGACCGAGATGGCTTGGTTCCCAGTAATTAATGTTTATATAAAAAGGGAGGGCTACTCCCTCTTGGAGCGAGCAGTGCCTGTCTTGTTGGCCATCCTCCAATTCTTTTCCGCGGACAATTATTGGCTGTTCTCCAGCTGAGTCAGGCTCTTCCTAGCAGCCAGCTTCATTGACTTCAGATAAGTCACGCTTGCTAATGGATAGTTATTGCCTCAGTAGTGTAAACAGAATAATTGGCAAGAGTCTTGCTCTTGCGATGAGTTCAGCATCTGGCAGTCATTCAATTTTGGATCTCAGTGTAGCCCGGCTTGGAATTGATTCAAAGCTCCGAGCGCGAACATAATTCTAGAGGGAGGGGCTGCTTCTCAAAGGAGTGAGTTTTTTTTCAAGGCTTCTAGGCCTTCTGTTTATAACAAGAATAATGTGGATTTAATTCAGATACATTTAGAGAACATATTGTAGGTAGTATGGTCATACTGTTCCCAAGATCTAGAGTAGGATTTATTGTAAAATTGCAGAGGTTTTGGATAGAGGTTCCCCAATATAAAATAGTGCTTTTGAATTGAGAATTAATTTTAATTATTTATTTATTTATTTGTTTTTATGTATTTCATTTTTGCTAGATTGGTGACAGTGAGCCCTAGCATTTGCAGTCAGACACTAAAGACAGCTAGACAGTATTGACATGCCTACCAACACAGCGCTAATACAGCGGGATCAGAACCAGACTGTGACATTGCATCTCTGACAGTCTTGCACTTTCTGTGTAAAGCAAGTGGTGTACAACACTTGCTTTCCAAGGAGGGTCACCAGGTAGACAGCTAACACAAGAATCATACAGCTCATTACTAACCTTTCACAGCCCAGGACACAGAAGGAAGTACGTGCCTTTACTGGCCTCACTTCTTACTGTAGGCAATGGATTCCCCAGTATGCATATCTAGCCAAACCACTCATACAGTTAACTACACAGGAGGCAGCCATTTTGACTGTTCTCCCTAGGACACAAGAACACACCTTGGCATTTGAGGCCAGCTTTAGCGACTCCATGTCACAGTAAACATTTTATGCTTTTTTATTTTTTATTTATTTTTACATTTGACTGTAGCGAGACTGACAGGATATGAACTGACATTATTTCAACCACACATAGAGATCAGACGTTGTAACATTCTGAATCCTGCAACACTTTTGCCCTCAAGTACAGTAAATGCACCGCCACATGAGTTATGTATATAGTGACAAAACCAAGACAAGACCTGACAGATATTGCACTTCTAAAACCCAGACCTTACACTCTATGTAGATGGATCATGCATGAGAACAAGTACAGGAGACTTAGTAGCAGCGTATGCCGTGACCACTGAAGTCATAGAAACACAGAAAATAGACACCCTGTCTGCTCAAGCAGCAGAGCTCATTGCTCTGACACAAGCCTGCATAAGAGCAAAGCACTTGAAAGTAAACATTTATACGGATTCGCAATATGCCTTTGGCGTAGTCTTGACCTCTCATGGTGCCAAGATTCAGCACGGCCAGCTTATTCAGGCCCTGTTAGAAGCCATACATTTACCGACAGCCATTTCTATCCTGAAATATAAAGCTTACACCAAAGTTACAGACACCATTACCCAGGGTAATGACTTAATGGCTCAGACAGCACAGACACCAACAGACACGACAAGGACAGAGGTACCATTACTGACAACATGTATGACAGTCAGGGATCCCACACAAGATGTACTCGACATACAGACACATGCCACCACAGATGAGATAAAGAAATGGACTGAACAAGGAGGGGTCCAGACTAACCACGGTTAGATGACTAAGGGAAAAGGTACATTGTTTTCTTCTCAGCACATAGTCCAGCACACTTAGGAGAGAAGGCAATGCTAGACTGTTTACAGTATATTTGGTTTAACAAGCACCTATGTGCAGCAGTGGAGCAAAAAGTACGAACATGTACGATCTATTGCCAGTTCAATCCAGGTAAAGGCATTCCGGTGGAACAAGGCGGATTTCATCCTCCTGACCACCCTTTTGAGGTTCTCCAGATGGATTATATCCAAATGGACAGATGTAGAGGATCAAGGAATCAACAAATATGTCTTAGTAGTTGTATGTGCCCTGTCCAGATGGACAGAAGCATATCCAGTTCCAGATTATACTGCTGTTACAACAGCCAGACAATTAGTGCGCAGTACTTCCCCAGCTATGAATCACCTCATGTGATCTATTCAGATAACGATCAGCCATTCTCCTCTGAATTAATGAAACAAGTGTCCCTTCGAGGAAATTCCATTGTGTCAGACACCCAGAAGCAGTAGGCCTTGTAGAAATAAGACATAATCACACCCTCAAGACAAAACATTGCTAAGATCTGTACAGAAATAGGCGTGGATTGGATGGTTGCCTTGCCGGTTGCCCTCTTTTACATGCGTATGGTAGCTCATTCCAGAACAGGCCTATCTCCTTATGAACTTATGAACTATATGTGGGGTACGCCTATGTCTAAAAATGAAAAAATAACTGATGTTGACAGTAACATGCTGACAGATTACCTGGCTTCCTTGATTTCTGCACTACTCTCTTTTCATTCACAGGTTGCTGCCGCCTTCCCTGACACCTAACACCCAGGTCGAGGAACATGCCATAGCACCAGGAGAATTTGGACTCCTCAGGATCTTTGATCGTTCAAGTCCCCTTGAGCCACGTTGGACGACGCCGAAGTTGGTGGAAGGACGTAAAGGCCGAACTCACCTTCATCACTATTTGGAACTTTGAACTTTGAAAACAAAAAAACTAAAAAAGGAACACTGACCTTTGCTAGAAAATACCCCTCAGCAAGAGTATAGGTCTAGATTAGCAAGATAGCAAGTCAGACGTAGTTTAATTGTTTAAGCCCACCCGGTGGTGAATCGGTTAGACTCGATTCTGACATGCATAAGATCACAAACAAGAATAGTAAAAACGAGAATAGTAGGAAGAGAGATAAGAAGGAAGTATACTGCAAGAGATTACGCAGTAGATGTATAGTTACCTTAATCATCCTTTTTATTCTGTGCATTGTTATAATTGGTGTCAGTTTATTGCTACATGTTTTCTTTCCCATTTCCTCACGTTTACACTCTTCCAGTAACAGCACCGCAGAGCACACATTTAGTGACCTGCCACCTCATGAATTGTCATATCGACTTGCACTACGTAACAATACATTTATTCGAATGTTACACCATTCTCATCAGACCAGCAATGCGACCAATTGCTGGGTATGTGGCCAACTGCCCCCTTATCAAGAGACGAAGGGAGTATTGCCCTTCTACCCTTTACCGTTCTCACACAATGGTTCGTGTGGAGCATGGTTTGCTCTAATGACCTCAATAGATAGAAAGTACATAGCTTATTCAGGTGGCTGGATATATGGAAACCTGAATAAAGTAATGAATGAAGCATGCTTTCCAGACAAAGACGGATTCCCCCAAAGAAAGGGAACCGATTTAGAGAATGAAGAGTACGAACAGGGAAATGCATCTGTTAATTTTATAATGTTAAATGTTCAGCCCAAGCAAAACACAGGTCCACCGTTTATATCAGTCCTGCCAGCAAAAGGTGATTTATGTGTTAGTAAGAAAGGCTCAGTACATATGGGACACAGCAAGTGTAACACTGTAGTAGAGTTTGATGATAAGGGACTTTCTTCTTTCAAAACATCACGCCATACCTATTTCATTTGTGGTCAGACAGCCTATGTACATCTGCCCTTAGACTGGGGTGGGACTTGTTATATAGCATTCTTATTGCCACCCGTTTTTCTAGCCCCATCAAATTATCATAGAGATTCACGACTAGAACATGTTAGACAAAAGAGAGAGACAGATTCTGCAGGTATCGATCAGACTGAAACAGCATGGGAGCAATATACAGATTTCAACTGAGGATTCTTTTTCTTCATAGGTCCCATCCAAAACAGTAAACTGATACGCAGGTTAACAAGGACTCTTGAAACAGTTGTAAATATAACTGCATCTGCCCTGGCGAACTTAACCCAGGAACAATCTGCTATTAGACTTGTCGTTCTTCAAAACCGCCTCGTTCTAGACGTCATCTTGGCGGATAGGGGCGGAGCTTGTAGAGTGATCCGATCTAGTTGTTGCGTTTTCATCCCAGATAATGCACCATCTGTGTACGAAGCAATAACAAGACTCCACAAGATTGCTAATGCCATACATCAAGATCCAGGCACATGGACTTGGTCCAGTTGGTTCTGGAGTGTAATATCTGCATGGGGATGGAAAGTTATGTCCTTCCTAGGAATGGCCCTACTTATGGTATTTGGTTGCTGTCTCTGTCTGCAGTGTGGTCCGGCGATTTACAGGCTGTGTGCTACTGCCTGCATTCCCCATCCACGTAAACAAAGGATAAAAGATGAAGAAATGATGCTGTATGATCAACTATACAGTCTCATGAATATAGATGTATCCTAAAGGGTTATGTAGGGAACAAGGAGGGAATGAGGAAAATGATATTTTGCCTGATCAAATATGTCCTCTACATATACCCTATGTTACATGTCATGTGCATGTTATCCATGCATATTTCCCGTAGTGGCCTGAATCACTAGGCTCCTGCAATCATGTCCTGCATTAGAAATGCCAGTCATCAAAGTCTCCCAAACATTAAGTTAGCATAAGGCCCATGTATTTGCATTGCATTGTGCTCTTTTAAATAAATATCGTACTGGTTGAGCCTGAAACCACTTTCTGAATTAATGTTTACATGACTCTTGACACACTGAAGCTGCAGTTACGTCCCTCTGACCTCGCATACTTCTAGCTCAGCCGCAAGAAGCCCAGTAAGGGTTGCCAAGACAGTATATTTTGCTTAACAGTTATCTGCCTGCCCGGTGAGGAAAAGTAAACAGAACCCGTCCGAGGGAGATAGGCCTAGCCATTCTGTCTCCATTAAAGTAAATCACAGTGCTTGCACCCATAGAAAGCTCATGCAATGAACGAATAAATATGCCCTCTCTGTCTTTTAGTGACGAACAACCTTTTCTTCAGATAATACATCCCCTGACTCTAGATATCAGTTGTACTAGATGTGCTGGTCACCTTGACATAAGAGATCTCTCTACTAGGTTGGAAGTCAGCCTCCACCCAGTTACACGTCAATTGCACGTCATGTTCAAAGTTGCACAATTAGGGCACAGTTCGAGCTGGTCATGCAAACTCCTCCTCTGTGTACCACCCACCTATGACACCTACCTATCACACACCTATGACTCATCAAGTGTACACCCACATGTTCTTATCTTATTTTCTGTCTTGCGCCTGCTCCTATGTACAAGGAGTGAAAAGTATATAATATAATGTTTTGTTATTAAATGTTAGAAGACTCTTCCTGAACCTCTGTGGTGATGGAACATATTCTCCCTTTGACTCGAGTTATTGGAATAAAGCCCATTTTAACTCAGATACCACGGACTCTGCCTCTCACTTGATGCATGATACTTTGTTAATGCCTAGAAATTCAGCCAGGGTAATTATTTATTTACCACAGGACTGGGGGTGTCTCACCATGCCATAGGGCAAAATCCTCACCCAAAATGAGGGCATTACAGTCTTTCTCCACCCCATGGATTAGATTTAGGGCTTTGCCCCCAATAGGCCCCTCAGGTGGTGGTAAGCGTGTAAGATGCCAGTGATTTATTTACCGAAAGAACAACATAGGGGTTGGGGTGACCACCATGGCAAAAGAGCACTCCAATACCCTAAAGGGTAAAATCTGTCTTTTTGTCCCCCACCCCACGGGGCAGAATCTTTCTGCTTGTGGGTAGTAATCCCAAAAGATAGAAGCTATTTTACAATTAGGCAAAATGAAGGAGTTCAACCACCCCACCATGTCATTGTACGTATGCCAGCCTCAAAAGGGGCAAAGCTGTCTTTCTGGCCCATCAATAGGCAGAGAGGGGGTTATCCCCAATTTTTCCTGCGGGGTGCGGGGCAGAAAGCCCACAAGATGGAATTTTTTAATATAAAATAATAGAGTGGGGATGACCCACCCTGACATCAGAACCCACCTATACCCCTAAAGCCTCAAAGGTCTTTGTCTTCCCCTGAAATGAAATTCTTATCCACAATGTCCTGCAAATGTCAAACTGTTCCTAAAATCTGTAATTTTCCTGTGACCTAATCTTCTGAAATATGCAGCAATCCACAAAATTTCTACCACCCAGCATTTCCATGCTTATCCCTATTAAAACTTTATCCAACTCGGGTGGCTTGGCCTAGCACCCGCAACACAAAAGTTCCCCAGGAAAATGTGCTTTTAGCCAAAGTTTGAGATTTGTAAGGGCTTCTGTATAAAAAACCTTATGCAATTCACACAATTCACACCACCCTGTACTCCGCCAGATGCCTAGATTTCAGAAATGTCTGAGTTTGCTAGCTTTCCCTGTGTGGTGGCCAAAGCTAGGCTCAAAATCCACAGCTACCTAAAATGCAAAACAAGCATTGGCAAAGCCAATTGGTCGTGTAATTTTATACGCCACAGTGCTTCTTCTTTGATTGCCGAGTTTGTGTGTGGTTGTGCAACAGCGTGAATGTGAGAATGGGTCAGCCGTTGAATTTATAAGTACATTGATGGATGTTGAGCGAACTACTGTTACCCTCAACCTCTAAGTTCTTGCATATTGTGGGGAATATTATCTTTGTAACACCTTTAGATTAAGATATTATCAAATAAATGCACATGCCTAGCTTACAGGTTCTATGAACTTCATATTCTTTGGAAAGGCCCACCACTTACCATTGTTTAATGGCACAAGTTGTGTGATTCTGTCACAATAAAATTACCCAATACAATGTGCCCCTCTATTCCAAAAAAAAAGCCCTAGCTGGAGAGTGCTGAAGAGCTGGCAGCAAGTGTAGATCTTAAAAGCCCCACCATCCTCCAATACATGGCTGATGGAAATGTGGCTGCCAAAAAAGCAACCTATTTACCTCCAGAATTAAACTTCCATGAATAGTACACACTACTGCAGAAAGGCTGCCTTTTGCTGTGTCAGGCCAAAAAAGAAATTGCTCTGTTGTAGTCACACAGTGCTCATAAATGAGCTTTAATGGCCGTGCATGCGCCTTCTTCTCCAGATGTGTTTGTAATACATGAGCCCCCATAGTCCGGAAACTTTGAGAAACATACACAAATCACCATTTTATTAATCTGCACCACAGTGTGGCATATTAGTTTGAAATTGGTTGATATTATTAATGAGGTTTGCGTTTACATGCTGTGAGAAATTGGGTTGTTGGTTAACTGGGCTGTGAGCCCTAGTCAAGCAACAGTCATAATCCCTGGCAAGGTGAATCACAGAAAATTGCTATATTAGCCTGTGCTTAACCATGGGTAGCTAGACACAAACAAAGTCAGGCTTAACTGAGAGGCAATATGTAAAGTATGTATGCGGCACACAACATGAATAAAGTGAAAACACAACACAATAACAATTCCGCATTAGATTACATTTTAATAAATGATTTTACACCGAAACAACCGGAGCTTTGAATTTTTTACGTTTTTAATAAAAACTGGCACCTAAAAGATCAGAGCACCAACTGCAGACATGTAGTCGATCGAGCCCAGATCAAAGTCGAAAAATATGAGCGATTGCAATGGAGTGAGGGTCAGATACAAGAAATAGATAGGGCCCAGTCGGCGCTTATTTTCGCACTTAGAAGAATTTACAAGAGAACTGTTCTGAGAAGTTCAGTGGGTCAAAGCTGCAAGTAGTGTCTGAGGAAGAAGCATCATCGTAGGGGAGCTGCTGGATGAAGTTGTGATGAAGATTTCTTTGTTCGGACTTCGTCACTATTTTGAAAGCAGAACATCTCCAGCAGGATGAAGTAGGAGGCTCTAGCCATAGACAGCTCCAGAAGGGTGGACACACCTTTGGCAACGGACCGCTGAACAGGAGTTGCTGCTTTCGGAAAGAACTTAGCGGGAGCAGCAGCAAAGTCAGGACAACCGCTGATGCCCCTTGGGGGGATCGACAAGCTGGTTGGTCCTGATCTTCCCTCAGTTCTCTGAGAAGTTTTCAGCTCAAACGTTTCTAAGTCCCAAGTTATGGATTTTGGCAATCTGGGCACTTTTAGCACAACAATCAAGGGTCCACTTGGGGGTTTCAAGACTCACTCAGGTTGGGGTCAGGTGTGGGTTCAAGATGATAAAAGCCTTTTCTGTTCCTGTGGCTCAGAACAGGAGGCCAGCAAGTGGCCCTTGCAATCACTTTGTTAGTGCTGGGTTCAGGTGAGGATGCAGGGCTTAAACAGCCTTAAACTTTCCAAAAATATATATAAATACGCTTTCCTTTTATGTTTCTGACTTATGTTGAGTGCATGATCAAGGGAAACCTGAATACTAAAACCAGTTTTCTTGCTGCAAAGAATCTGAAGCTAGTCTCCATATTTCACCCACCCACTTTGATATATAAGATAAACAAACATCTACAAAAGCACAAGGCTCATGAGTCTCCTATTGCAGCAGTGACATCATCTGAGGCAGGAAGAGGAAGGGCTCATGGGAATATACTAAACATAGTAACATTGGTGGCCATCTTGGAACAGAGATTTTACTTCATCAGAGTGTATAACACTCTGCTGAAGTAAAAAGTTAACAAAAATAGTACAAACTAGCCCAGGAAAAACACGTCTTTCATGACTGTTAAAGCATTAGGAGGTGAAAAGATACATGCTTCTTTACATCAATTAAGGAAACGTTGCTATGTACAAAAACCTTAAATTAGTCATTCTCATGGATGTGGCTTTAGGGGACCAACTAGCATCCCTTGCCCAAAGTCTGATTCCCTTCATGTGGTTGTCTTTTCCTGGGAGCTGGCTGGTGCAGAACAATGACAGAGGTAGCATGGGCCCTGCTGAAGACGCTGCCTACAATTAAGTTCCTGACCTGCTTTCTAACTGAAGCAAGGGAGTTGTACGAGGGCGGAGTTTGCCAAGGCTGCCATGTACACCCAGGACCCATGAAACATAGGGATCCTAGAGACACATGGAAGTCAATACTCAATGCCCAATTCAGTAGAAAGATGTATCTGTCCATGTTGGGTTTAAGACACCTTCCTGTTGTGGACGCAGGTCTCACCCATACAAGTGGGGTACAGTTTTTATCGGAAGAAATAGAGAAACACTGGGTGGTAGGACATTTGTGAATACCCACATATTCTGAAGCTTTCCTTCACAGAAATGAATATATGCCAACACTTTAGAAGAGGAAAGGGGCTACTCACAAAAATAATTTGGAGAATGCATTTCACCCATTGACTTCTATTGAAACAGGCAACTTCAGCCATGAGACAGCCAAAATAAAGCCATTTTGAATTAGAAACTGGGAGTCTCCCACCAAGATAGAGTTCATTGGCATGTATGGAAAATGTGTGTTTTTGGCTAAAGTTTGAGGTTTGCTAGGGGTTCTGTGTTAGAAAACGTTGTGATATCCACTCAACTCTCGCCACCGAAACTCCCCCGGGTGTCCAGTTTTCGGAAATGTCTGGTTTTAATGCATTCCTCTGTGTGGCAGTCAAGCACAGGCCCACAACTACCCACATTGCATAAAAAGGGTCAAGTTTGAGTGGAAAAATGTAATATGTCTATGTTGCTGTTTGGATCTTTTCGTGTTGCAGGTGCTAGTCCCACCAAACGCAAGGGGGTAACCTTTTTATTTGGAGATGTGTGGGAACACTGGGTGGTAGAAAATCTGTGGATCCCTACGGATCCCAGAAATTTCTCTTGCAGAAAAGTGAGGAAGAGGTGTGTTTTTAGCCAAATATTGATGTTTGCAAGGGCTTCTGGATAAAAAACCTCATGAGATCCACACGAGTCATGCAACTCTGCACTCTCCTAGAGTGCCTAGTTTTCAGAAAAGTCTGGGTTGGTAAGTTTCCCTTGGTAGCAGCCAAACCCAGGCCCAAAATCCACAGCTACCCACATTGCAAAAAAGGGTCAGTTTTGAGTGGAAAATGTTGAGCTGTCCAAACTGTGTTTTTTGGCCATTACCAGTCCCGGGTGCTAGGCTCACCTGCACAAGTGGGCCCACAAGTGGGCCCATAACCTAGAGATCGATGGATCGTAACCATCCTCTGCTACCATTCAATTATTTTGGGTGACTTCAATATGCACGATATAGGGCACATTCAATTATTTTGGGTGACTTCAATATGCACGGTATAGGGCACACAACTAACGAAAATCATCACAACGGAAATACCACAAGATTCAATACCCTAATGCAAATTTACAAGTTGGCAACAGCACATTATATAACCGCACAAAACAATCCAACAGTATGGATACCTCCCACCTTTAATAACCAGACAACAATTGATTATATTTTACTGAGCGAACGCTTACAAATCCAAATGTCAAACTATAATGTCCTTCCACGGACCGAAAGCGACCACGCCGCCCTTACACTAGAGTTGCTCATGAGTGCAAAAAGTAGACACACTCTCCATCATATGGGCACTACAAATGGAGACGAGCAATATAAACTCCTAAAAAGAATCAAATGTGGAACGCTTCCGACCCACAAATTTGCCTTATGGAAATCAACATGGAAAGGTTGGGAGACCGGCCGTAACAACATGGGTAGAATTGGAAAGTGGGGCGCTCTCGCATATGATTTAGCCTATCAACTTCGAGGGACTAATAACAGAAGATCAAATGATTACCCTACGTACAAACTAGGATTTCAGCCAGCAATCAAGAAATCTTCAAAAGCACTTAACTCCAAACGCAGGGTTTATCGGAAAACAAAATCGATAACTGCAAAAAATGACTTAAAGGAGGCGGCTAAGGTCCACGCAAAAGTTATTTGGCAGGTTAAACGTGAAATACGCCACAATGGGGCCCCTGGACCGAATGGCCTGCCGGGCTCTCTCTTCAGGGAGGACATCGACTTTTGGGCTGAGAATCTGGGCTCGCAGTATGCAGAGTGCAGACTCTTGATGGACGTACCAGACTCCTGGAGGGGTTCCTTGCTACATCCTATCTATAAAAAAGGGGCAAATACAGATCCCAAGAACTACCGAATGATCGCCTTATTAGACGTGGAGGGTAAGGCATACGCTAGCTCTCTCCTCATGGAACTTGCAGATTGGGTCACTAAGGAGAACTTGCTTCTCTTCTACCAAACGGGGTTTCGCCAGGGAGGTTCAACTATAGACAACATCATAGCCCTGTCATATATAATACAACAATCAATGGCCCAGGGGGACCAGCCTCTTTTCGCCTGTTTTATTGATTATACAGCAGCTTTCAATGGCGTAGACCGTAACATCCTATGGAGTAAATTGGCGGGCTGGAACATCTGTCCGAAATTTCTACAAGCCATCAGATCACTGTATACTCAAACGTGGGTAAAAGTCAAGCTCTCATGTGATTCAGCCACGGAAAAAATCAGTACAGATCACGGGTTAAAGCAGGGCTGTGTCCTTGCCCCGCTTCTTTTCAACTTATATACAGCTGATCTGGGCAAGGCACTGCAGGGAGCAAACCTGGCTACTCCAGGGATCGGGGGAACCAGACTCCCACTGATTCAGTACGCAGATGATCTGGTCCTTTTGGACCACACCAAAATTGGCCTTCAAAAAGGTTTAACAGCATTAGCAGATTACAACGCCAATATTAAATTGGTTGCTAACCCAACAAAATCGAAAATACTGATCTTCGGTAGCTATCCAAAAAAGAAGTTAACAAAATGGAGACTGGGACCTCTCACTCTATCCAGCACTCAATCATACAACTATCTTGGAGTTTGGCTCAGTGAAACCGGCCGGCCACATGTTCATCGACTCAAGCTCCAGCAGAAAGCCAAAATGGTCACTTATGCCATTTGCAAACTCTATGCCACCTTGGAAAGCCCTACCACAACGGCCATCCAACGAGTTTTGAGAGCAAAATTATTACCCTCCCTTAATTACGCTATACAGGCGTTCCCTGGAAAATTGGGACAAGATCTTGAAAAAATAAATTGTGCAGCTTATAAAAAGCTATTCTGCCTTCCATCGTGTACAAGGAACACTCTAATCCGCTTAGAATTCAATCTTACCTGGCAAACTTTGGAAGAACTATCAAGCCTGGCAAAATATTATTATTTAACGGATGTATGACCTTACAACGCAGGCTATTACAACGCCTGCCTTTACAGCGCGGTTTTTACATCGCATACCATTACAACGCATAGTGCTTCTGGGTGCTGGATAGTGAATAGTTTAATTTACTATTCCAACTCCAGTCCCCGTGGACACTAGGGAAGGTTATTGGATAGTAAATTAACCTATTCCCTATCCTATAGGGCCCCCCAGAGCAATGCGTTGTAATAGTTTGCGTTGATATGGTTGCGTTGTAATGGTAGTGCGTTGTAAAAGTTTTGTTGTAAGTGATGTTTCCCTTATTTAACCACTACAGCACCAAAGAACTCGATGAAGTGTGTTATAAAAAAATATTCATAAAGCCGGATAACCCGTGGTCAGCCGGGCTAACAGCAGCCAAAGAGCTTTTGAATCTAGCGACTGAGAACTGGGACCCTAACACAATAAAATATACAACCATCAAAACAGCATTGAAAAAGCAAGTTAGATCTTGCTCACGAAAACTGGACATTGAAGCTTTGACGGCCAGAGGATTCCATGAGACCCAAACCTCTCCTCACATTCTAAACGCCCACAAACCACACCGTGTACAGTCATTGGGCAGGCAAGCCCTACAAAGGATTTTGGCGGCAAGATTGCATGTGCTCCCCCTAAAACATTTGTATCTTTCTATTAAAGTTAGACTAGTGATTCCGGAGTGTCGCCTCTGCCACTCCAAGTGTGAAACACTGTCTCATATTTTACTATGCTGCCCCACACTGCTGTCAGTCCGTAGAATTTATCTAAGGCCCATTCTTCTTCACCTGGGCACACGGACAGTAAAAGAGGCAGTTATACAACTATATTTGTTGGATACATGTAAATGTGTAGCACTTGTATAGCGCACCAATCACCCAGGAGGCATCTCGGCGCTTGTACGCATACCGCTGTGGAACCCTTCCTGGCTTTTCCCTGTGAAGTGCCCACTCCTGGGCACCCCCAAGGTGAAGCCAGACATCCTAGCGTTGTTGGGGACGTTGTGGAGATTATTTACAACAAGGGGTGGTGATGGACAGAGTCTCTGAATTAAGCAGAGTACTCTCACCCAGTCAAGAGATCAGGGCGAAATCCAACACCGTTTTTTAGCTCATTGCACCATCCCAGTTTCAGAACCTGGCTGTATGCAAATTAGTCTGTCCCTGGCCCAGTGCATCATGGGAACAGGGCAGACCAGACTACAAAAGCCAATTCTTACACTGGGAAGGAAACAAGCTTCCGGGGACCGGTTTCTGGCATTACAGCCGTCTTCGGCCCGGCTTGCTTGAATCCTGATGGTGCAATGAGCAAGGGACTCACATCTGAGTATACCCTTCCACGCTTAGGGTGGACAAAATTATTTACAACAAGGGGTGGTGATGGACAGAGTCTCTGAATTAAGCAGAGTACTCTCACCCAGTCAAGAGATCAGGGCGAAATCCAACACCGTTTTTTAGCTCATTGCACCATCCCAGTTTCAGAACCTGGCTGTATGCAAATTAGTCTGTCCCTGGCCCAGTGCATCATGGGAACAGGGCAGACCAGACTACAAAAGCCAATTCTTACACTGGGAAGGAAACAAGCTTCCGGGGACCGGTTTCTGGCATTACAGCCGTCTTCGGCCCGGCTTGCTTGAATCCTGATGGTGCAATGAGCAAGGGACTCACATCTGAGTATACCCTTCCACGCTTAGGGTGGACAAAATTATTTACAACAAGGGGTGGTGATGGACAGAGTCTCTGAATTAAGCAGAGTACTCTCACCCAGTCAAGAGATCAGGGCGAAATCCAACACCGTTTTTTAGCTCATTGCACCATCCCAGTTTCAGAACCTGGCTGTATGCAAATTAGTCTGTCCCTGGCCCAGTGCATCATGGGAACAGGGCAGACCAGACTACAAAAGCCAATTCTTACACTGGGAAGGAAACAAGCTTCCGGGGACCGGTTTCTGGCATTACAGCCGTCTTCGGCCCGGCTTGCTTGAATCCTGATGGTGCAATGAGCAAGGGACTCACATCTGAGTATACCCTTCCACGCTTAGGGTGGACAAAATTATTTACAACAAGGGGTGGTGATGGACAGAGTCTCTGAATTAAGCAGAGTACTCTCACCCAGTCAAGAGATCAGGGCGAAATCCAACACCGTTTTTTAGCTCATTGCACCATCCCAGTTTCAGAACCTGGCTGTATGCAAATTAGTCTGTCCCTGGCCCAGTGCATCATGGGAACAGGGCAGACCAGACTACAAAAGCCAATTCTTGCACTGGGAAGGAAACAAGCTTCCGGGGACCGGTTTCTGGCATTACAGCCGTCTTCGGCCCGGCTTGCTTGAATCCTGATGGTGCAATGAGCAAGGGACTCACATCTGAGTATACCCTTCCACGCTTAGGGTGGACAAAATTATTTACAACAAGGGGTGGTGATGGACAGAGTCTCTGAATTAAGCAGAGTACTCTCACCCAGTCAAGAGATCAGGGCGAAATCCAACACCGTTTTTTAGCTCATTGCACCATCCCAGTTTCAGAACCTGGCTGTATGCAAATTAGTCTGTCCCTGGCCCAGTGCATCATGGGAACAGGGCAGACCAGACTACAAAAGCCAATTCTTACACTGGGAAGGAAACAAGCTTCCGGGGACCGGTTTCTGGCATTACAGCCGTCTTCGGCCCGGCTTGCTTGAATCCTGATGGTGCAATGAGCAAGGGACTCACATCTGAGTATACCCTTCCACGCTTAGGGTGGACAAAATTATTTACAACAAGGGGTGGTGATGGACAGAGTCTCTGAATTAAGCAGAGTACTCTCACCCAGTCAAGAGATCAGGGCGAAATCCAACACCGTTTTTTAGCTCATTGCACCATCCCAGTTTCAGAACCTGGCTGTATGCAAATTAGTCTATCCCTGGCCCAGTGCATCATGGGAACAGGGCAGACCAGACTACAAAAGCCAATTCTTACACTGGGAAGGAAACAAGCTTCCGGGGACCGGTTTCTGGCATTACAGCCGTCTTCGGCCCGGCTTGCTTGAATCCTGATGGTGCAATGAGCAAGGGACTCACATCTGAGTATACCCTTCCACGCTTAGGGTGGACAAAATTATTTACAACAAGGGGTGGTGATGGACAGAGTCTCTGAATTAAGCAGAGTACTCTCACCCAGTCAAGAGATCAGGGCGAAATCCAACACCGTTTTTTAGCTCATTGCACCATCCCAGTTTCAGAACCTGGCTGTATGCAAATTAGTCTGTCCCTGGCCCAGTGCATCATGGGAACAGGGCAGACCAGACTACAAAAGCCAATTCTTACACTGGGAAGGAAACAAGCTTCCGGGGACCGGTTTCTGGCATTACAGCCGTCTTCGGCCCGGCTTGCTTCAATCCTGATGGTGCAATGAGCAAGGGACTCACATCTGAGTATACCCTTCCACGCTTAGGGTGGACAAAATTATTTACAACAAGGGGTGGTGATGGACAGAGTCTCTGAATTAAGCAGAGTACTCTCACCCAGTCAAGAGATCAGGGCGAAATCCAACACCGTTTTTTAGCTCATTGCACCATCCCAGTTTCAGAACCTGGCTGTATGCAAATTAGTCTGTCCCTGGCCCAGTGCATCATGGGAACAGGGCAGACCAGACTACAAAAGCCAATTCTTACACTGGGAAGGAAACAAGCTTCCGGGGACCGGTTTCTGGCATTACAGCCGTATTCGGCCCGGCTTGCTTGAATCCTGATGGTGCAATGAGCAAGGGACTCACATCTGAGTATACCCTTCCACGCTTAGGGTGGACAAAATTATTTACAACAAGGGGTGGTGATGGACAGAGTCTCTGAATTAAGCAGAGTACTCTCACCCAGTCAAGAGATCAGGGCGAAATCCAACACCGTTTTTTAGCTCATTGCACCATCCCAGTTTCAGAACCTGGCTGTATGCAAATTAGTCTGTCCCTGGCCCAGTACATCATGGGAACAGGGCAGACCAGACTACAAAAGCCAATTCTAACACTGGGAAGGAAACAAGCTTCCGGGGACCGGTTTCTGGCATTACAGCCGTCTTCGGCCCGGCTTGCTTGAATCCTCCTTTTCTGTATCGTTTTTGGCCACTATAGGTGTGGCAGGGTATACTCAGACATGAGTCCCTTTCTCACTGCTCCATCAGGATTCAAGCAAGCCGGGCCGAAGAGGCTGAAATGCCAGAAACCGGTCCCCGGTAGCTTGTCTCCTTTCTGGTGAAGAATTGGCTTGGTAGTTTGGTCTGCCCTGTTCCCATGATGCACTGGGCCAGGGACAGACTAATTTGCATATAGCCAGGTTCTGAGCTGGGATGGGGCAGTGAGATAAATAACGGTGATGGATCAAGCCCTGATCTTTGGACTGGGTAAGAGTGGTCTGCTTAATTCAGACACTCTGTTCATCACCACCCCCTTTTCTGTATCGTTTTTGGCCACTATAGGTGTGGCAGGGTATACTCAGACATGAGTCCCTTTCTCACTGCTCCATCAGGATTCAAGCAAGCCGGGCCGAAGAGGCTGAAATGCCAGAAACCGGTCCCCGGTAGCTTGTCTCCTTTCTGGTGAAGAATTGGCTTGGTAGTTTGGTCTGCCCTGTTCCCATGATGCACTGGGCCAGGGACAGACTAATTTACATATAGCCAGGTTCTGAGCTGGGATGGGGCAGTGAGATAAATAACGGTGATGGATCAAGCCCTGATCTTTGGACTGGGTAAGAGTGGTTTGCTTAATTCAGACACTCTGTTCATCACCACCCCATTTTCTGTATCGTTTTTGGCCACTATAGGTGTGGCAGGGTATACTCAGACATGAGTCCCTTTCTCACTGCTCCATCAGGATTCAAGCAAGCCGGGCCGAAGAGGCTGAAATGCCAGAAACCGGTCCCCGGTAGCTTGTCTCCTTTCTGGTGAAGAATTGGCTTGGTAGTTTGGTCTGCCCTGTTCCCATGATGCACTGGGCCAGGGACAGACTAATTTGCATATAGCCAGGTTCTGAGCTGGGATGGGGCAGTGAGATAAATAACGGTGATGGATCAAGCCCTGACCTTTGGACTGGGTAAGAGTGGTCTGCTTAATTCAGACACTCTGTTCATCACCACCCCCTTTTCTGTATCGTTTTTGGCCACTATAGGTGTGGCAGGGTATACTCAGACATGAGTCCCTTTCTCACTGCTCCATCAGGATTCAAGCAAGCCGGGCCGAAGAGGCTGAAATGCCAGAAACCGGTCCCCGGTAGCTTGTCTCCTTTCTGGTGAAGAATTGGCTTGGTAGTTTGGTCTGCCCTGTTCCCATGATGCACTGGGCCAGGGACAGACTAATTTGCATATAGCCAGGTTCTGAGCTGGGATGGGGCAGTGAGATAAATAACGGTGATGGATCAAGCCCTGATCTTTGGACTGGGTAAGAGTGGTCTGCTTAATTCAGACACTCTGTTCATCACCACCCCCTTTTCTGTATCGTTTTTGGCCACTATAGGTGTGGCAGGGTATACTCAGACATGAGTCCCTTTCTCACTGCTCCATCAGGATTCAAGCAAGCCGGGCCGAAGAGGCTGCAATGCCAGAAACCGGTCCCCGGTAGCTTGTCTCCTTTCTGGTGAAGAATTGGCTTGGTAGTTTGGTCTGCCCTGTTCCCATGATGCACTGGGCCAGGGACAGACTAATTTGCATATAGCCAGGTTCTGAGCTGGGATGGGGCAGTGAGATAAATAACGGTGATGGATCAAGCCCTGATCTTTGGACTGGGTAAGAGTGGTCTGCTTAATTCAGACACTCTGTTCATCACCACCCCCTTTTCTGTATCGTTTTTGGCCACTATAGGTGTGGCAGGGTATACTCAGACATGAGTCCCTTTCTCACTGCTCCATCAGGATTCAAGCAAGCCGGGCCGAAGAGGCTGAAATGCCAGAAACCGGTCCCCGGTAGCTTGTCTCCTTTCTGGTGAAGAATTGGCTTGGTAGTTTGGTCTGCCCTGTTCCCATGATGCACTGGGCCAGGGACAGACTAATTTGCACATAGCCAGGTTCTGAGCTGGGATGGGGCAGTGAGATAAATAACGGTGATGGATCAAGCCCTGATCTTTGGACTGGGTAAGAGTGGTCTGCTTAATTCAGACACTCTGTTCATCACCACCCCCTTTTCTGTATCGTTTTTGGCCACTATAGGTGTGGCAGGGTATACTCAGACATGAGTCCCTTTCTCACTGCTCCATCAGGATTCAAGCAAGCCGGGCCGAAGAGGCTGAAATGCCAGAAACCGGTCCCCGGTAGCTTGTCTCCTTTCTGGTGAAGAATTGGCTTGGTAGTTTGGTCTGCCCTGTTCCCATGATGCACTGGGCCAGGGACAGACTAATTTGCATATAGCCAGGTTCTGAGCTGGGATGGGGCAGTGAGATAAATAACGGTGATGGATCAAGCCCTGATCTTTGGACTGGGTAAGAGTGGTCTGCTTAATTCAGACACTCTGTTCATCACCACCCCCTTTTCTGTATCGTTGTGGAGATTAAGCAAGCTATTGCCCAGCGTTGCAGAGTGAGACCCATGATTCGAATAGGTACCGAGGCGAGAATTATCAGGTCCGAGGAAATTGAGCCCGAGACCCGCCAAGGCGGGAATTGAACCCTGGTCCCGGGCTAGACCTCTGCATCAGGGTCTGCCGCTCTAACCATTGAGCCACACTTCTCCCGGTGAAGCACATGGCCAACTTCTCCAAATTCATTTACTATGGGTGGCTAGCCCTGATGGCTAGACCATCCATGAAATAACTTGACTTTTAACTGGTGAAAGACCCTATGTAGCGCATGTCTTCTACACACTCTGCCTTTTTAACTTTCAATTTTAAAATCTTTGTATACTGATTGTTCTTTTATATTGATTGCCCTTTTTTGTATCGATTTTTATTAATCACTCAAATAAAGTATTACTACTACTACTACTACCACAAGTGGTTTAGCATTTGTATCAGGAGATGTGTGTAAGTATAGACTACTAGACCATTTCTTATTACTAATTGGATTGTCTTGCACTTGTGGCTTACAAATGTAAACCAGTGTGGAAAAAGTAAGACATTTTGCAAAATGTCCCCTGAAACATGAAACCATGAGGATGTGCAGAAATAACGACTGGTCCTAAAATCAGTAGTACAAAAAGGGGGTGGTGATGGACGGAGCATCTGAACCAATCAAACACTCACACCCAGTCAACAGAACTGAGTTTAATCCATCCCCGTTCTTTAGCCCACTCTGCCACCCCAGTTCAGACATGGCCATATGCAAATCAGTCTGACCCTGTGCCTCATGGGAACAGTCCAGCCTGAACTGCCAAGCCATGCCTTCCCTGGACTGGATTCAAGCTTCCTAGGACCGGTTTCTGGCATTAAAGCCGTCTTCAGCCAGACTTGCTTGAATCCAGTGGCAAAGCATACCCTGCCAACTTATGGTGAACAAAGCGGTACAAAAGGGGGGTGGTGATGGACGGAGCATCTGAACCAATCAAACACTCACACCCATTCAACAGATCTGGGTTTAATCCATCACCGTTCTTTAGCCCACTCTGCCACCCCAGTTCAGACATGGCCATATGCAAATCAGTCTGACCCTGTGCCTCATGGGAACAGTCCAACCCAAACTGCCAAGCCATGCCTTCCCTGGACCGGATTCAAGCTTCCTAGGACCGGTTTCTGGCATTACAGCCGTCTACAGCCAGGCTTGCTTGAATCCAGTGGCAAAGTGAGCAAGGGACTCATGTCTGAGCATACCCTGCCAACTATTGGCGAACAAAGCGGTACAAAAGGGGGGTGGTGATGGACGGAGCATCTGAACCAATCAAACACTCACACCCAGTCAACAGATCTGTGTTTAATCCATCACCGTTCTTTAGCCCACTCTGCCACCCCAGTTCAGACATGGCAATATGCAAATCAGTCTGACCCTGTGCCTCATGGGAACAGTCCAGCCCGAACTGCCAAGCCATGCCTTCCCTGGACCGGATTCAAGCTTCCTAGGACAGGTTTCTGGCATTACAGCCGTCTTCAGCCAGGTTTGCTTGAATCCAGTGGCAAAGTGA
This sequence comes from Lissotriton helveticus, assembly GCF_964261635.1. NCBI lineage: Eukaryota > Metazoa > Chordata > Amphibia > Caudata > Salamandridae > Lissotriton > Lissotriton helveticus. The sequence goes on along the minus strand of NC_136070.1, from coordinate 130,140,005 downwards.
GCAAGGACTCACGTCTGAGCATACCCTGCCAACTATGGCGAACAAAGCGGTACATAAGGGGGGTGGTGATGGACGGAGCATCTGAACCAATCAAACACTCATCCTGGCTGAAGACGGCTGATAGCCAGAAACCGGTCCTAGGATTATTGATTCCGGTCCAAGGAAGACATGGCTTGGCAGTTCCGGCTGGACTGTTCCCACGAGGCAGAGGGATAAGGCTGATTTGCATTTGGCCATGTCTGAACTGGGGTGGTGTGGAGTGCAGAAAAACGATGGATTTAGGCCCAGATCTCTGTACTGGGGTGAATGTATGACATTGTTCTGCATTCTGTCCATCAACTGTTGGTTTCGCCTAAAATCAGTATCCTGTAAACATTTCAGAAAATACATACGTTTCATTCATACCAATTTATCATTCATTATATTTTACTGTATGAATTGCGGTGTAGTCGGTATACTATGAAAAATCATAAGGTGCAGCTAAGGTATTGGCTCTGGGTACTTCATGTTTTTTGTAGCACATACAACCCATATATTTCTCTCAAGTAGACAGGTTTAGTGGGTGTAACATTAAATTGTTTATGTAAATTGGCCATTGGGACAATAAATTACAGATGGAAACATCACAAGATGTTGTGTTTTCCTATTTATTTTGATTATTGTTTTATTTCAACAATTAGTTTATTTCGGAAAGTTTTGAAGAATCTACACAAATGGCCTTTTTCTGAATTCAGAATTTTCTCTACCTTTCAGAAATGCATAGCTTTCTGGAATCACTAAGGGTTTCATAATTGTTTCCAACACACACTGCAAGTTGGTTGAAACCACAAAAAGGAGGGAAAATGCACTCCCTCTTGGAAAAAGGCAAAAACGGTGGTAAAAAATGTTTTTTTTTTTAATACTACTTTGCTTGTTCCTGAAAGCTGGAAAGATGGTGATCCTGGCATAGCAAATCTTTCCTTCATGCCATTTTTAGAGAGAAAACACATGCTTTCTTGCACAGCACTTGTTTCCCACCCCCGTCAATGAGAAACAAATATATATACATATATTAACGTTATAATCCCAGGGTGCTGGAAAGAAAGGGTGCACATTTGGCGTGAATACCTCTTGTGGAAAAAAGTTAAGATGGTTTAAACACGAGCTACCCCAAACATATCGGAAAGACACTGGAGGAAAGCACAAGCACTCAAATAAAACACATTAAAGTACCTGAAGGAAGACACTTCCAGTAATCTACTTCCTCTTGAGCAAACAAAATTTGCAGTTGTAGTTTGAAAAGTAAACAAAAATACATCAGAGTATCTGGGGGAGACACCTCCTCTAATCTACTTTCTACTGAAAAAAACGCCCTGTGCGTTTGCAGTTTGAACAGTAAACAAAAATACATTAAAGCGCCAGAAGGGAGACATCTGCACTAATCTACCTAATCCTGAACAAACACCATTCTCATTTGCAGGTTGAACAGTAAATAAAAATACATCAAAGTACTTGAAGGAAGGCACGGTCCAGGTAAGCCTCAAATGATAAGAAAAAGCAAAAGTACAGCGGCATGAGGCTTTAAAAAGGTGGGTCAGACAACCATGAAGTCAGCTGCCTGACACAATTCAGAATGGAACACACAGAAGTGTTCCTCGGCTTCACGCCATGGGAACCTTCCACGTCAAATAACGCTCATTGTAAAATACTGAACACGGAAACGGAAGAAAAACAAAGAAATTCAAAGTAAGAATCAAAAAGAAACCTGGGGCCTCATTTATAAAAAGTGACGCATCGGAAGCGCAAAACTGACGCAAGGCCTCATAAATGAGGCCCCTGATCCCTGAGCCGCCTCCACATTTCATGCACTTGTACACTGCGCGCACAAATCCCCACGCAAATTCACTTCAGAAATGAATCTAAGCACACTTCGCTTGCACAATATTTCACACGTCAGTGATAGAGATGCAATAAAAAGCCTTCACAATAGATGGTAACACCTGAGAGTGCCGCTGCGGGTACACTGAAGATCATAGTGAAGTGGGATGGCTTATAGGAGGTTGGAGAAGCTGGGAGGAGAGTAGACAGCTGAGGGGAGAACTGAGGGCCATATTTATGAAGTTCGTGGTGCAGGGTGGCGCAGCAAGCCACTTTGCTGTGCTGCCTTGCAATCACAAGGAAAGGGCAGGAAGGTGCAATATTTATCCAATACGATGCATTCCCGTCATTTTCCCCAGTGCTGGCGCTGTTTTGACAGCCTAGCGCCAACGTAGGCACCTTTGCATCATGATGCAGAAAGGCACACCTTTCTGCACCAAACAATAAAAGAAAGAGGAAGTAAAGAGGAGAAATAAAGATATTTCTCATTGTTACGCTTCTCCTGGGGAAGCGTATCTTTTTGGCGCATTCCCAGGTATACAAGGTCTTGCAAATCTGGGAAGGTGTCAAAAACCATTGGCGTTTTTTGAATGCCCTATACTATCTCAATTTTGGGACTCCTTAAGTACCCTACTTACAACCTCCCTAGGTCATCAGATTGTGATAAATCCGGTATTGGTAGTTTTGGGAGTTATGGAGGGTGTCAGGGGCCCTTCCAAATGTCTGCTATTTTACGCAATGCTTCTGGCCAGAAGAGAAATTTGTAATAAGTGGAAGGACGCCACACCACCATCTCTTTCTGACTGGAAGACATCTATGCTACAGACCTCTAAACTAGACCTAATGAGATCAGGCAATACTAACAAGAGGGCCTTTTGGCATCTCTTCAAGCTGAAATAACTTTGAATCACACGGGGGTTTTTTTTTTGCCCCGTTTGTTCCAATGATTATGCTACCTTCGGAACCCTTCGCCTTTGTCCTGGCTGGTTTACCTTGCTCCGTGGACTAAGGTCCAATGGCAGGTCCTCCCGGGTAGCAAAACTGTGCCCTTAAGGTTGCGGTCTGGTAGTCTTTGTGATTGCGATTTCACTGTTTAGGTGGCGAGGTACTAACATTTGTGCTGCTCTACCTATCCGGGTATCTGAGGCAGTGTCTCGCTCTCTACTTGACTTTATAGATGCAGGGTAGTCAATGAGGACACAAAAAAAAAAAAACATTGGCGTTGTGTGGGAACACCCAAGCAATGCCCATGGAATGCCTTCCCAGGGCAGTGTAGCGCAACACAGTGATTGGTGCTGCATTGCGTTACTCCAGATCTTTGGAGCCACTCAAAGCCATGCAAAGTGGCTTTGCATGGGTTAAAAAATCTGACTTAGGGTTTGCGTGACTCTTGCACCACGTTGCGTGATGCAAGAGAGACCTAGATCAGGTCATAAATATGGCTCTCAGAGAGCAAGTAGATTAGGGGTGAATGTGCAGAAATATCGGGAAAACAAAGGAGAGAGTAAGGGATTGTGCCCACTCCGAGTGGACAAGAAATACTCCTGTTCCCCTGGACAAGGATAAGCAAAACAAAAGAAGGAGTATGTTCCGACGTGTCAGGTGGAGGTCAACTAAAAAATGGAAAAATAATCCTTTTTTAATAAACCCCTCACTCACCACCTAGTGGTGACATGCTTCATCATCGGGGTCCACCCTGGTGGCCTAGCGTCACCAGGGTGTGCTTCAACACCTGTGGTACAGTGGAGCGGGTTAGTGAAGTGTAAGTGCAAAAAAAGGGCTGATGTTAAAAATTGTCCTGGTTTGTCTTTCAAAAATGAGTTTTATTAAAAAGCAACTGGACAATATTAAAACAAAATGCGAGATACTGGAAGGGGGAAGTTACGACCTACGTATCTCTATATGTGTTGGTGGTGTTTTTTAGGTCAACATGTTTCTACCTTATGGGAAAATTCCCGGTATTCTTCAGGACCAAAGGAGATGGACGGTATGAGCCTCCTAAAGGACTCACCCTATCCTAAATCCTTGTGAAACCTATGGCACAATTGTACCTAGGTAAAAATGCTCACAGCGTTGTGGAGCAAAAAATAGAAAAACAAAAACCTGTGGGGAAAGAGAAATGGATTGGCGTCAGGCGCAAAACATTCTTACTAGCCTGTAACGTCGTGCAGATTCTTAGTGCAGTCATTCTGCATGCCACAGTGGTGATTTGAGACCTCACGTTATTGATGAGCATTGTGATATATCGTGGGTGAACGCTTATGATTAAGGCCAATGGAAGATATATCAATGTCTTATTAGGTGCGTGCTAAGTCACATGCAGTTTGTACCGTTTTATCTCTCAAGTTAAGGGAAAAAGGAAAAAATACTATTCTTACAGCGCAGAGCTATTGTGACGCGCAATGTAATGTCTCACGAGTCAATCGCTGGTTGCTGAGGGTGACTCTAAGTGAGAAGACAGACAGGACTGACAAAACACGAATTACACAGAAGGAGACAAATATACAGGATGGCAAAGATCAGGCTTACTATCATAGCTTTTGTTTGGTGCTTCGTCCGGCAGGGGGTAGGTACATCACGCGGTACAACGTATTCTGAATTAAGAAGTGTTGTATCCGTGATTAGAAGCAAGGAAGTTGTAATTATCGTAGTAGGGCGGTAAACAATCCGCGCGTGTAAATGTACACGTCGGTACAATTGATCAGTTACTTACAGTTTACTGGCGTGGTACATGGCCCGTTACCTACAGCTACCGTCCGCTGCTCGGCTGCAAATGGACTCAGCACAGAGGCCCACGGAATATTATCGTTTAATCCCTGTTTGGCTGTGAGGAAATGGAAATACGTTGTTTTACTTTGCGGGTCGTCATTCTTACGGAAAACACCAAAACGCTAAACCTCGAAAATGACAGGATCTGGGAACAAAGGAGCCACACGAATTGCAACAGCAGCAATGTTGTGTATCTAATCACCTGTACCTGCGGGAAGCCTTACGTTGGAATGACGACCCGCAAAGTAAAACAACGTATTTGTGAACACAGAAGTACAATACGCTGCAAGAAAAACATTACCAAGCTGACCGACCATTTCCTCACAGCCAATCACACCCCCAATGACATGAAATGGACAGTTATAGAGCAACTGCAACCAGGCCCCAACATACAATCTCGCCTCTTCGAGAAGGAGCAACGCTGGATTTACAGACTTTCGACCCACAAACAGGGATTAAACGATAATATTCCGTGGGCCTCTGTGCTGAAATGAGCATATTTTTCAGATTTTTTTCACATTTTTTTCACATTTTTTGCAGATACCTCATGGACCACTCTGGGTCGCTCAGCAGTTTCACCGTGCCCATTGGCGCCGTGTTAAACACCTTCCCCACTATCCCTAATGCCCATAGGCCTCAATCTATTTGCCACCAAATAGCCCCACGCTGGGTATAGCGTATTCCTAGTACCATTGCCCTTTGGAACCAACCATAGAGCCCTCGGTTTGTATATAAGACTTAGCCTTTAAGAGTGAGTTCACTCCTTTTTCTTCGTTTTTTACCTCCGTTTTTCAACCTCCGTTTTTAACCTCCGTTGTCTTACTACCTTAATCTAGCCTCATCCCGATCTGCAATTAATGTGTGATAGTCTAACCCCGCCATGCCAGTGCCCCTGGTAATCCCCTCCGCGGAGGCATTGTCATTCGCAATCTAAACCCAAGCGCTTACTGCGTCTCCATGACAACCGAGGGCCCCGGCGGCTTGCCATACTGCAACCCCGCCCAACCGGTGACGCGGACCCACGTGACCGCACCCGGAAGCAGCCGCCCATTATCTTCCACGGCAGTCCGCCCGGCATTTGCAGCCGAGCAGCGGACGGTAGCTGTAGGTAACGGGCCATGTACCACGCCAGTAAACTGTAAGTAACTGATCAATTGTACCGACGTGTACATTTACACGCGCGGATTGTTTACCGCCCTACTACGATAATTACAACTTCCTTGCTTCTAATCACGGATACAACACTTCTTAATTCAGAATACGTTGTACCGCGTGATGTACCTAACAAAAGCTATGATAGTAAGCCTGATCTTTGCCATCCTGTATATTTGTCTCCTTCTGTGTAATTCGTGTTTTGTCAGTCCTGTCTGTCTTCTCACTTAGAGTCACCCTCAGCAACCAGCGATTGACTCGTGAGACATTACATTGCGCGTCACAATAGCTCTGCGCTGTAAGAATAGTATTTTTTCCTTTTTCCCTTAACTTGAGAGATAAAACGGTACAAACTGCATGTGACTTAGCACGCACCTAAAAGACATTGATATATCTTCCATTGGCCTTAATCATAAGCGTTCACCCACGATATATCACAATGCTCATCAATAACGTGAGGTCTCAAATCACCACTGTGGCATGCAGAATGACTGCACTAAGAATCTGCACGACGTTACAGGCTAGTAAGAATGTTTTGCGCCTGACGCCAATCCATTTCTCTTTCCCCACAGGTTTTTGTTTTTCTATTTTTTGCTCCACAACGCTGTGAGCATTTTTACCTAGGTACAATTGTGCCATAGGTTTCACAAGGATTTAGGATAGGGTGAGTCCTTTAGGAGGCTCATACCATCCATCTCCTTTGGTCCTGAAGAATACCGGGAATTTTCCCATAAGGTAGAAACATGTTGACCTAAAAAACACCACCAACACATATAGAGATACGTAGGTCGTAACTTCCCCCTTCCAGTATCTCGCATTTTGTTTTAATATTGTCCAGTTGCTTTTTAATAAAACTCATTTTTGAAAGACAAACCAGGACAATTTTTAACATCAGCCCTTTTTTTGCACTTACACTTCACTAACCCGCTCCACTGTACCACAGGTGTTGAAGCACACCCTGGTGACGCTAGGCCACCAGGGTGGACCCCGATGATGAAGCATGTCACCACTAGGTGGTGAGTGAGGGGTTTATTAAAAAAGGATTATTTTTCCATTTTTTAGTTGACCTCCACCTGACACGTCGGAACATACTCCTTCTTTTGTTTTGCTTAATGTGCAGAAATAGCCTGTAGACCGCAGAGAATTGTCCGACTGACAAATTTAAGCAGGTTCTGAGAAGCTCAGTATAGCGTTGTAATGTTAGAGTGCCCACTAATGTAAGGACCTGGTTCACAAACTGCACTTTTAAAGTTTAAGTTTATTGTTTTAAGTAAGTTTAATACTTTACTGCATTCACAAACTGCACTTTAGTAGTAACATACACTTTGTAGTAATTTACACTTTTGTTATATATGGCTCAGACATTTCCAAATGACATAACGCACTGCTATGACATAGCAACAGTTGATAAACAAAACTCGTTATTACCTGTTGCAAAATTATCAAGGCCTTCAAAACCAGCCTGCCAGGGCTCTTTGAGATGGTTTCAGCGTGGCTGTGCTAGTCTCCTTTGAAAGAACGCACGGCTGCAACAGAGGGAAAGTGTGGGGTACAGCCAAGAACGGCAGGTAAGTTTTTATGTTTTTTACCTTTTGGACAGTGGTGTAATGACCAGGGTTCTGTGCTCAGGGAGCTCCCTGGAGCTCGTGGCCCCTCCGCACTGCAAGGGTTGCAGGGGCCTGTGTTATGCCATGCTATGTGACGCCACTGCTTTTGGACTGGGCTATATAACAGAGGCCATGTTCTTTATGGCTTGCCCATTACTCCTCTGACCCTGAGAAGCAGCTGAAAGCAGGGGCAAATGATTTTGAGGGCCATAGATAACATAAAATTATAGGTGGGTAAAGAGTGAATTACTGGATGTTTTTCATCTCTGGGTAATTCACTGTTACCTATCTAGAATGCTATGTGTTGTAAGTCCAGAACTACACATGGCCAACCACTGGTACTGCAACACTCTCCCATAAAAAATAATGGCGTAGGGACTTTAAATAAAATCCCATAGGAAATGATGGTAAATTAAATTAAATTATTTATAATAGTTAAAGATATAAGTATATATATGTCATATCAGGATCCCAGCAATGCAACCTTCACAGGGAGCAGCGCAGTACCGGGAAACAGACTCCGCAGGCAAGACTTGTTGCTTAATGATGTATATTTAGTGCATCAAATGTCAAAATGACGCGTTTCAGCCGCCAGAAATGCGCCCTTGATCACATAGCGCTTGCAATGATGGAAGGGTGCAATATATACAGTGTTACAAGTGGTAGTATTTTTTCTATGTTCATTGAAGTGACTCAACAGGGTTGCAACGTGTGGTAAAGCAACATGTGTGACATCATAGGTTTACTGCACACATTTTACTACAGCGCGCCTAAACATAGTAAAGAGAGTATAAGTACTGGGCAAATGGTTCAGAGCCAGTGATGGCCACAAGCAAGATGTGCTGGTCGACGAGGCTCCTAGGAATCTATTATCCCCCATGTGTAAAGATAAGTAAGAATGTTGCCAGTTTCCTGTGTTAGAGCATGAGACCAGGAGTGAATGCCTGTCTCCACCAAGACTTCGCTAAACGTATTAAAGAAGCGAGGTAAATGAATAAAGGGCGGCATGTTATACCAATGAAAATGTTAAATGTGACATATGTTTACAAGTGTGAGTCTGTCCAGTTATAAAGTAACTGATCTAGGTGTATCAGATGGCGCCTGGTGTGTGTAGTTCAATGCAGGATGTAAAGTAAAAAATACCACATTACTAACGTTGCAATCCAAAGAAACTAACTCCATGAATGCTGCTTGCCACTGAATTTGAAAGTAGTGATTCTGAGGGAAGGGGTAACAGTAGTTATGTAAGCGTTATGAGCGTGTATATACAAGGTGAGTTAGGCTTGAAGGTGCTCAATGCGCGAATATACAGTGAGTGTAATAGATGCCATGCCTAACTCACAGGCATTAGAGCAGATCATCAATGCCTAGTGGGTGAACTTAAATAAAAGAGATAGCGACCTAATTATGAGCTGTCTACCCATACTAACAAAGGTATTGCTGGTGAGCCACTCTGATGCCACACTAAACAAGTGCATTGAGGCTGTGTGTGGACCACATAAAGCATAAGATGCGCGATGCCTGACAGGAATACGAAGATACGTATGTCCTATCACAATATTCACAAATGTGCTAGTAGTGAGTAGGCTAGCAGTCCGCAAATGGCAAAAAATAACAGTATAAATACTTAGTGGTAACTCACAGCTCTGGCCTAATTCAAATGACGCAAACCATAATGCATATCCATGTGGATACAATACAGTGAGGAAACTAAGTACAAACATATATATCAACAGTTACAGTAGAATATATATATATATACAATATGTACAATACTGATGCAAATAGAAACCAGCAGGAGAAAGCAACAATGAATGGTAGTGTCATGTGTACGTGTAATCTCAGCTGTGTGGTGCGTGATGTTCGTGTCAGCCACCTGCGCTGGGTTATAGGAAGTTATGTAAATCCTCCGTGGTGTTGAGACCTGCAGGTGCCTTGGTGTTGAATTGTAAAATATATCTACTCTCCAACTGTCTCAAGAGCCTTTCCCTGTTGCCACCCCGCTTAAGTGGCGGAACACAATCAATGACAGAATATTGCAGGTGCTCTAGGTTATTGTTGTGCACCTCCTTAAAGTGCCTCGCTACAGGGTAAGCTGGGTCATTATTCACTATAGCCCTGAGGTGTTGTAGTATGCGAAGGTGGGCCTGGAGCTTAGTGCTCCCAATATAGCGTAGTCCACATTTGCACTCAAGCATATAGACAGCAAATTCTGTCCTGCATGTCAATCTGTGTTTAATAGTAAGTGGAGTGTGCCTGAAGGTCGACTCAACCCTGGTCAAATTCTTGCCAAACTTACACGATCTGACACTTGACAAAACCCTTTACGTCAGCTAGCCAGTTTTGCGTGGTGATGACCTCCAGACTGTTTCTGACAAAGAGCATCTCTCATGGAGAGTGCTCTCCTGTATGTGATGTCTGGTTTTTGTGCTAACAAACTCCCCATTGTGGGGTCAGATTTTATAATTCCCCAATGTTTATTGATCATTGATCTGATGGTTCTCTCCTCGGTATAATGTGTGATGATCAATCTGGGGGTGACCATGCCACTGGGCTCTAAGAGGATAGTGGTAGCACTGGGAAACTCAACTGCTGTTGGACCCACTAACAGCTCGTCTCTAGGTATGGCATTAGCTCTGTCTATGGCTTTGCGTATGACTGCTGTGGAATAACCACGTGCCTTAAATCTTTTGGTTGCTTCCGCCTGGCAAACTAGGAGATCATCACATGTATATATATATCGCTGGCTTCGTCTCATACATCCACTTTCACTTGGACAAGACGAACGCGGACCCAAAGTTCCTTGTGCAGTCATAGGTTTATTTAGTTGCCCTGCATCTCCGCCATAACATACATATATATACCTTTCTCATTGCTCCTTCTGGAACTGTGGGACCCGTGGGAGGTGGTACATGCCGGTAGAGCCTACTGGCTTGAAATCCAATAAAGTGTTAGGTAGGTGCTCTCTCAGGCTGCAGCACAAGGAGTCACAGTATCGCAGTAAACTGTTTATTCACATAGCGCGTTTCGACTGCCCAGCAGCCTTGGTCACATATGACCAAGCCTGCTGGGCACGGGAAATGTGTTGTGTGAATAAACAGTTTCCTGCAACACCGTGACTCCTTGTGCTGCATGCTGCATTGTGAGAGCACGCTACCTAACTCTTTATTATATATATATATATATATATACATACATACATATATATATATTCACTGAAAAAACCATAGGTTTCAGGAGTTATATAGTTAGGAATTAGTTGTTAAAAAACCTTTGAAATTCACTCAAAAAAATATAAGTTTTAGTGGTGTTATAGTTAGCTGGACATTTTACTCATACAAAACCAATGAAATTGCTCCTATATTGTTAGTTGTACTAACTATATTTCGCGCACCCGCAATCCACTGCTGATGATGTCACATATTAGATCATTCATGACATGGTCAGTGACATCACTGATGACATCTCAAATGACATCACTGATGACATCACTGATGACATCATCCAGTGAATGTGGTTTGCTTCGTTATTTAAATATGCATTATATGTATAGCAATTTACATTGAAGAATGAGTGGATATATATAAATAAATATTTGGATGGAGGATTTAGTAGCAGTGTAATTGACTGTTTACTTGACCAATTTATAATGTCCCACTAAATATAGTGTATAGTGACTAAACTGTGTGAATATCTGTATCACTTTGTCAGTTGTTGTGTAAACTGATTCTACAGTTGGTTACTAGCTATGTGAAAGTCTATATTAGTTATTGATTAGTTAACTGAGTATTTGTATGGGAGTGTGAAAGTGTGTGTGGTTCGGTGGGGGGTGTGTGACTATCCAAAGATGTGTGAATAGTTGATTCAGTGGATATATGAAGTTAAAACTACATGTTCTAACAGTTTGGGTGAGGGAATCTCTTTATGGGTGTGGTGATGAGCAAATATATTTCTCAAAGGTACAGGTCCAACAAACTAGAAAAATAAAAGGCAGTGTATGTGTCAGTTGTTGTATATAAATAAGTATACATAAGACACAATGATTGTGTGAGTGACTGTATGGATAACTGTATACTTGTAATAATGATTTTATAATTCACTAAGTATGACTTACTATCTAAATGAATAGAAGAAGTGGTGTTTGTATAAGTGTTTTGCTAAGTAAATATGTAAGTATGATCCATTGTTTGCATAAGTGAGTAGGATGACTTCATATGTGAATAGGATGTGTGCTGTTGTTTAATGTCGATATAGATGTATAAGTATTTTTGATAGTGTTCTATTGTTCATTGACAGCATGTATGAGTGAATCCATAGGTAAGTGATTAGATGTGTGTATACATCTATGAATCACTGAGTGTATTTTTAGATACTTGTATTGCTGTGACAATGGATTTAAATATGATACTCTGTATTTTACAAACAGTGATGAAAAATTGTAATAGTGTATGAAAAGGTGTATGTGATTGTCACATGGATGATGTCATCAGTGATGTCATCAGTGATGTCATTTGAGATGTCATCAGTGATGTCACTGACCATGTCATGAATTGATCTAATATGTGACATCATCAGCAGTGGATTGCGGGTGCGCGAAATATAGTTAGTACAACTAACTATATAGGAGCAATTTCATTGGTTTTGTATGAGTAAAATGTCCAGCTAACTATAACACCACTAAAACTTATAGTTTTTTGAGTGAATTTCAAAGGTTTTTTAAAAACGAATTCCTAACTATATAACTCCTGAAGCCTATGGTATTTTCAGTGAATTTCAAAGGTTTTTTTAAATGCTAATTCCTAACTATATAAGGCCTGAAACCTATGTTTTTTTCAGTGAATTTAAAGGTTTTTAAAATGCTGATTCCTAACTATATAAGGCCTGAAACCTATGGGTTTTTCAGTGAATTTCAAAGGTTTTTTAAATGCTAATTCCTAACTATATAAGGCCTGAAACCTATGGTTTTTCAGTGAATTTCAAAGGTTTTTTAAATGCTAATTCCTAACTCTATAAGGCCTGAAACCTATGGTTTTTTCAGTGTTTTAAAAAAAAAATTGATTGGTTAACTGGCTTATTAAGTGTATCTTAGTGAATACATATATTAGCGAGTAATGTTTAAATATTTAAATATATGCATGAGTGATGTAATATGTGACGTCATCAGCAGTGCATTGCAGACGTGCAAGTTATAGTGAGTCCAACTAACTATAACGTGGGAATTTCAATGGTTTTATGCGAGTAAAATTTCCAGCTAACTATAACTGGTGTGAAACCTATGGTTTTTTCAGTGAATTTCAAAGGTTTTTTAAATGCTAATTCCTAACTATAACTGGTGTGTAACCTATGGTTTTTTCAGTGAATATATATATATATATATATATATAACATTTCTATGGCAAAATGAAACCCCTCATTTTGTTCCTTTTCAAATTAAATGTATTAAGTGTTACCACTTTATTCCAATCAAGATGACTTCAGGTGTGCCATACTTTTGTCATAAGTAAGACTGTTAGCGTTCTAGTTGTTCTTTAGAACACTCTGGGACATTCTGTCATTGGGCTATAGTTGGGATACATCTGGCTGATATTTGGGCTACATTTGGGCTCTTTTGTCTCTGGTGGCCATCTTGGGAGACTGCATATCAGAATTTTTTTAATGAAATATAAGAGGATTTGAGAAGTCACTCAAAATGTGCCCTAATTTTTCTTTCTTCAGCACTAATCATAATTTCTATGGCAAAATGAACCCCCTCATTTTGTTCCTTTGCAAATTAAATGTTTTAAGTGTTAACACTTTATTCCAATCAAGATGACTTCAGGTGTGCCATACTTTTGTCATAAGTAAGACTGTTAGCGCTCTAGTTGTTCTTTAGAACACTCTGGGACATTCTGTCATTGGGCTATAGTTGGGCTACATCTGGCTGATATTTGGGCTACATTTGTTTTTTTTGTCTCTGGTGGCCATCTTTGGGCTACATTGGGCTACATTGGGCTACATTGAGCTACATTTGGGCTCTAACATATATATAGCCCAATGTAGCCCAATATATATTTTTTCAAAGTTAATTTTCGTAAAAAACCACTGGAGCACATATCTTGAGACATAGCAAAGGCACATCGGGCCACCAGTCCCTACAATTTTGCCAAGTTTGGTGGAAAACCATTCAGCCATTTGGGCTAAAAGTGAGTCCAACCGCCCTATGGAAATTAACATGGGGAAAACACGTTTTGGGACCCCCCTTTTATCTCGGCCCCCGCTTGGCAAATCCCCCCCAAACTTTCAGGGAAGGAGCGGAGCGCCGCGAGGCAAAGTTAAGGAAAATTTCAGGAAGATTCCTCAACCGGCGCCAAAGTTATTCCCAATAGAATGTTGCGATTTCCCTATGGAAAACAATCCTAACTATATATACCTACTGGCTATCGCCAGTAGGTAATATATATATATATCACACAAAAGATTGTCTGTTGAAAGGAGGCACAACGCAGGTAGGTACATTTTATGCCATCTTTAATAGTTTGTGGAAAATAATGTTCAGGCGACCTGCAGTGTTCAGCAACAAAAGTAAAGCCCAACGCGTTTCGTGGTAGAGGACCACTTCCTCAGGGGCTGCGGGCAAAATGCAGAACAAGTATCACGGCAGTTATTAAAGTGTTGCTCCCGCCCCAAAGGGCGTGGCCATAGCAGTGGCTTTATGGTCTTTGAAGTCCCAGTGACGATTATCACGGTGTTTGGCCGTATAATACCTGCTGTCTGCAACTCCTAAATCCCAAGTGAGTTTGATGTTCACTGTGGCGGTCTGTCATGCTTGTGTATTCCACAACCGGCCACGAACCTGTTCCAATGCTACAGCGCAGGATGGCGCTTCCGGCGGAACTGCACGGCGTGCAGTGGAGCACTCCTCGCGACTCAGGTGGGGCCGCATTAACATCACACAAAAGATTGCCTGTTGAAAGGAGGCCCAACGCAGGTAGGTACATTTTATGCCATCTTTAATAGTTCGTGGAAAACAATGTTCAGGCGACCTGCAGTGTTCAGCAACAAAAGTAAGGCCCAATGCGTTTCGTGGTAGAAGACCACTTCCTCAGGGGCTGCGGGCAAAATGCAGAACAAGTATCACGGCAGTTATTAAAGTGTTGCTCCCGCCCCAGTGGGCGTGGGCATAGCAGTGGCTTTATGATCTTTAAAGTCCCAGTGACGATAATCACGGTGTTTGGCCGTATAATACCTGCTGTCTGCAACTCCTAAATCCCAAGTGGGTTTGATGTTCACTGTGGCGGTCTGTCATGCTTGTGTATTCCACAACCGGCCACGAACCTGTTCCAATGCTACAGCGCAGGATGGCGCTTCCGCTGGAACTGCACGGCGTGCAGTGGAGCACTCCTTGCGACTCAGGTGGGGCCGCATTAACATCACACAAAATATTGCCTGTTGAAAGGAGGCCCAACGCAGGTAGGTACATTTTATGCCATCTTTAATAGTTCGTGGAAAACAATGTTCAGGCAACCTGCAGTGTTCAGCAACAAAAGTAAAGCCCAACGCGTTTCGTGGTAGAAGACCACTTCCTTAGGGGCTGCGGGCAAAATGCAGAACAAGTATCACGGCAGTTATTAAAGTGTTGCTCCCGCCCCAGTGGGCGTGGCCATAGCAGTGGCTTTATGGTCTTTGAATTCCCAGTGACGATAATCACTGTGTTTGGCCGTATAATACCTGCTGTCTGCAACTCCTAAATCCCAAGTGAGATATATATGGGATATATATATATATGAAACAAACAACCACCTCCCACAGTGGCACCATGGAAGAAGGCACGGACACGAAGTGGCTCAGGATTCGGCATCTTCTTTATTTGTTCAGGTCACCCTCAATCCCAAGCACAAGGAGAGACGCGTTTCAGCCTCCAAGAGGCTTTTGTCAATCTATAGATATCTATAAAAAAGAACCTGCCTCCTTCATAACCCCTTCCGTCGGGGAAAAAGCAGGCACGGACCACAAAGTAAGTGCTCAAATTTTTCTTCTTTATTTTAGTCGGCTATAACGCGTTTCAGTCCAAAGACCTTGATCACATGACAACGCTCAGCCATTTTGACACCCCTTTTAAAGTGACAAGTGCGATAATTACTGCAGACTCGGCATGTAGACATAGAAAAAATACAATATAAAGTACTTCTTCATTAAATCAAGTTTGTGTTGGCAAATAAATAAGATAAAATAATGTTGTTATGGTTGAAATAGCCGCCTTAGATGTACTAACAAACAAACTTTATAAAAAGATAATAGATCCATGTATAAAGCATAAACTTAATAGTGTTTGTTAAAAACCGGTGTCAACAAATGTATATGTACACACATTCTACATATTTATTATTTAATTATAAAATATTTAATAACCTATTTTGAACTTAGAAACTAGTATAAAAAAAATGTTATGCAACATGTTTAACATGTATTGTATACTACAATAAATGTTAAACATGGTGTTACAAAATATGTACTTACTTTTTTTTTACATTAAATAATATTTTTAACTATTTTAAATTATTTCATTTAATGTAACACTATTTCCTATGGGGTTTTACTTTAAGACACTACCTTCATTATTTTGTATGGGATGGTGTTGCCATACCAGTAGTTGGCTATGAGTAGTGTTGAACTTACTACAAAAGTGTAAGTTACTTCAAAAGTGTAGATTAGATCTAAAGTGCAGTCTGGGAATATGATAAATGGCTGCCCACATTATGAACAGAAATGTTGTGGTGGCTGTTACATGCCTCATTATCCCTGTCATGAAAATGTCCTAAAAATACCAAATAAGAGGATAGGGGTAGCCTGACACCCTGGCCTTTTTGGGGGGAGGGTGTCACAGAGGGAACCCCCTGGGCCCAAACTTAAAAAGAAAAAGATTTTGATGTGTCTATGCGATCCCACAAGACTCCTGCAGGTCTCATATTGGTCTCCAGAGGGAGTCCCAAAGGACTGGGGAAAAAATAGGACATGGGTTGGGTATCTGTGGGAGGATTTGCCACCAGCAGAAGGTTGGGCCCATACCTGGCCACAGGCCACGCCCTGCGGTCAGCTCCACACTGCACAAGTAGTAGACTGCACATAGGATGCTGGGTATGGTAATACGAAAGCCTAGGAATTCATTGCAAAAACAAATGTTAAAGTGGCATTATAGTTAGGTGAAAATGTCATCTAAAACATTAACATTTTAAACTAAAAACACCACTGAAATTCACTGGTTAGTTTTTACAGAGCTAACTATACCTCGTGCCCCAGTCATGCTTTGCTTTTGACCTCACAGATGGCATCACTTATGACATGTTCAGTGGCATCTTTGATAATATTATTGATAAGATTGAAAATGACATCACTAATGACAATACTGTGCAAATTAGGACACAAGTTCTAGTTAGCGCAGAAAAGTATAACTGGTGAATTTAAGTGTTTTCTTCGTTTAAAATGTAATGTTTTAGCTGAAATTTTCACCAAATGATGACGTCACTTTAACCTTTGTTTGTTCAGTGAATATAAACATTCATATACGGACTTTTAACAATTAAAAAATACTTATCTGTGAACTAAAAGCCTAAAAAGTACATTATTAAAAAAACCTATGTGCGATGTATAGATACGATGTACTTCCCTGTCATGTAAAGTCCAACAAAGTGCGAACTGCTATGTATCAGAGACAAGTCATGCTTACAGCCCCTATTTGGTTTGCTTACCCACATGCAAGCATGCATGTGGAGGGCCAGGTCGGGCGCCATCTTAGGTGAGTCCCGGACCCCTGCTGGACTCGAGTTAGCGGTCCAGCTCGGGGAGGGGCTTGGGCCTCAAATAGAATCAGAAATAGCGGGCCTGCGCGAATGATCAGGGTGGTGGCAGCACCTTGAGAGTTTGTTTGGGAAAGGCGAGCAGACTGCGAGATTCTCTTCTGCTCACTCGCTTTGCGCTGCATCATTCCTTTGCTCATTTTTAAATACATCATTTTACACCCAATTGATTTGAGAATTGCGATGTGTGTTGTATTTTAAACTGTATCGTTTTTATATTTTTTGTGCTGCTTACCGGTCCCCCTGCGCCCCGTTCCACCGCGGCTTGCCAGTGCCGATTGTTGTGGAGGGCCAGGTCGGGCGCCATCTTAGGTGAGTCCCGGACCCCTGCTGGACTCGAGTTAGCGGTCCAGCTCGGGGAGGGGCTTGGGCCTCAAATAGCAATGCCTCTTCGATCGCGCAGCGGGCGCGCCGTCTGCGCGCCGAAGGAGCGCCAAAGGAGGGCCCGTCTGTGCCCGTCCGTGTCCCGGACGGGCCCAGGGCCAGCCACCTTGCCCGCCGCCCCCCTGGTCGGACCCGCCCTGACAGGATCAGGTACTCTCGCAATGACCTCTTGAGGTTGAACCTGCCCGCTGGTAGGGGGGTCTGCTTGCAAGCGGGGCGGGACTGCGCTGTTGTGAAGTGCTCGAGCTGTGGTATTTCCCCCCAGTCCTCCTTACCACCGCGCCTAGCCGCTGAGTCTAGCTGCGCGTTAGTTAGAGCCGGGCTGATCAATGCTAGATCTGTTGTGAAACACGCCGCTGACATCTTTGAGTTGCTGGTGGATGGTCAGCTCGAGGTTCTTTTCATAACGGAGACGTGGTTGACCAATTCATGCGCCCCGATTGTGGAACTTGCTGTTCCTAGGGGTTTTAAGATCGCCAGGGCTGACAGGCCCTCGGGTAGAGGAGGCGGACTAGCTGTTATTTTTAAAGAAGGGTGGCACTTTGTCTCTGAGCAACCCGCTGCAGGGGTTGATGGTGAAGTTCTCCACTTCTCCCTTACTATTACGCCTCACTTTACCTTGGGGGGCTTACTGATCTATAGGCCTCCTGGCCTTGCCAACCACTTTAATGACACCCCGGAGGAATGTATAGTGCCACGGGCTTTAAGCTTTCCTAAATTTCTTCTGCTCGGCGACCTTAATATTCATGTAGATGTCTCTGACTCTCTTGAAGCTCGCCAGCTGGGGGAAGTCTTGGACCTTGCTCAGCTTAAACAATGGGTGGCCTTGCCGACTCATGTTGGAGGTCACCTTTTAGATGTAGTCTGTTCTAACTTTCCTAAGCTTAGAAAAGGTAACGTGGTCTGACCATGATCTTATCAGGTTCTCGTGGGAGGTGGAGGGTGTAAGTCGATCTGCATCCACATCTCCCTCGAGTCATACCCAGAAGGTCAACCGGGTCGCGTTCGGCCATGCTCTATCCAGAGCTCGCCCTAAGCTTACTTCTGCGGTGGGTGAGGCGCTTAGTGCTTTCAATGGGTGGGTGTTGCAGGCGGCCAATGTATCCACGAAATGCACTACGGTGTCTAGGCTCCGACACACCCCCTCCCAGCCCTGGTTTTCCCCTGAGCTGAGGGAGTTGAAAAGAAGGTGTAAAAAGCTGGAGCGAGCTTGGAGAGTTGGGTATAGTTCGGAGTCAAAGTCCGCCTTACGCACGGCCCAAAAAGACTACTATGCTACTATTAAGACAGCCAAAGGGAATTATTATGCAGGGAGAATTGCCAAAGCTGAAAATAACAGTAGAGAGATCTTCTCTATTGTAAACATTTTTGTATCCCCTGCTGCTGACACCGCCATACTCCCCTCCTCGGCACATTGGTGCGAGGACCTGTCTGAATTTTTTATTATTAAAATAACTAGGATCCAACAGGATTTACTCTCAGCGCTACCAGCGGACTGCTTTGCGGCTGGCCCTTCTTTTACGCCTTGCCCCTGTGACTTGCAACAGTTCACGGACTTTTCGCTGGTCGCGGACTGTGATGTACTGCCTCTTCTTCAATCTCTTAAGTCGGGCTCTCCTTCTGACCCTTGCCCTGCCCGGGTGCTTTCGGAGGTGGCAGACATTGTCTGCAGTGAGGTCACCCACATTGTGAATCTCTCTTTATCTTCAGCTGAGGTTCCTCTTGGTTGGAAGCAGGCAAAACTTCTGCCGCTTCCGAAAAAACCTGGGCTGGATGCTTCTGTTCTTGGGAACTACCGTCCCATATCACTTTTGCCCGCACTGGCCAAAATATGTGAGAAAGTGGCTTTTCATCAATTAGAGAGCTTTGTTGAGTCCTCTAAAGCTCTCCATCCAGCTCAATCGGGCTTTAGGGCGGCCTATAGCAAGGAGACAGCCCTGGTTGAGATGGCGGAATCGATCCGGGAATGTCTTGACGGAGGCGGCAGAGCGGTCCTGATTTTATTGGACCTCTCTGCCGCGTTCGATACCGTTCCCTACAAGCACCTTCTCGCCAGGCTCTCTGCTATAGGCATTGGTGGAGGTGCCCTAGCCTGGTTGTCCTCATTTTTATCTGATAGGTCGCAACAGGTCTGGATGCCGCCCCACGCCTCGGAACCTAAACCACTTCTCACTGGGGTCCCACAAGGATCTACCCTTAGTCCCCTACTGTTCAACATTTACATCACCCCCCTGGTTTATCTAGCGGAGCAGTACGGGGCTAAGGTTATAGGGTATGCCGACGATACACAGCTGCTGTTTACCTGGCCAGATGATCACATAGATACTACATCAGTTCAGCTGTGTTTATCCTCAGTTTTTCGCTGGCTAACTTTGGCTCAGCTGAAATGTAATGAGGATAAATCCGAGGTGCTTTTTTTTTGGTTCTTTCCCCTCTAATTTTAGGAATTTGCTGTGGCCCCCGAATATTCCTAGCCCCAAGGTGATGGGTGGTCCTGCGAAAAATCTGGGCATCTGGTTCGGCGAGGTCCTACGATTTGAGGACCATATAAAGAAGCTATCTGGGACTTGCTTTGCCACGTTGAGAATGTTACGCAGATTCTTCCCATTGCTTCCTCAAGAAGCCAAAGAGACGGTCGCTCGCGCACTTATCCTGGCAAGGCTGGATTACGCGAACGCCCTGTTTAGCGGTATCCCAGCCTACCTGGTTAAACGCCTGCAGGTCATTCAGAATGCTGCGGTCCGTCTCATATTTAATGTTCCGAGATGGAAGAGTGTTCACTCCCATTTGTGTAAGCTCCACTGGCTGCCAGTATCCCAACGTATCCTGTTCAAATCCCTAGTGCTCTCGTTCAGAGCAACCCACGATCAAGGACCTGCTTACTTGAAAAAGAGATTCACCTTTTATGCCCCCTCACGAGATCTTATATCATCCACCTTGTTCAGAATGGCTCTTCCTCGCTTTAAGAGAACCAGACTTGGGGGCCAGTCTATAGCTGTAGTGGCTGCCCGTGCCTGGAATGCTCTTCCTCTTTACTTGCGATCCATGCAAGGTATGGCCCAGTTCAAGAAAAATTTGAAAACCCATCTGTTTAGGAGTTTGACATAAGCTGAGTCTTTTTCATTCGTTTGTCTTCCTCTGCCTCTTCCCTATCGCGCCAGGATACTCCCAAGTAACAGAGCGCGTTACAAAACGGTGTATACATACATACATACATACACCATGTAGGATGTGCAGCTAGAAGGCGTGGGAAGTGCTTACATGCTGTTCATAATGACATGCAAAAGGTATCGTTTTTATTGGCTGAAGCTTCTGGTGGTGTAATTGGTGAGAGTATGTGAAAGATAGGTGTGGAAATTATAATAAGGAGGTAAATAATAGGCAACTGCACAGCACCAGCGTACCCCTAGACACAGCAGGAAATTGTGTGCATGGACATAAAAAGAGGAGTAAATAGATGAGGCCTAGTAATCCATATGATAACAGACAACAGGCAAAGATGGAGCCGGATGAGTAAAAAGATGACAACAGGGCAAAAGTGGGAATTGGTGAAATTGCCTCAGGACTTATTCTGCTGTTGTAAAAGCCAGTCGTCATATAGGAAAGTCAGCAGGAAAATACGTTTGCATTCTATTGCTTTAACTGTGGTGAGTGCTTCTCTGTTAAATCAAAATCCTGTAAAGAGGCTGACCTCTGAAGCAATTTCAGAATCTCTCCCTTTATAATCATCAACCACTTGAACAGCTTGTGATCCATCCGGACCACATAGCTGGTGCCAAACAAGGCCTGGAGGAAACACATTGTGAAAAGGCACTTTTTTTAATGGCAGCCCAGTTCTGCTATCTAGGCAGCAATCTGTGGCTGCTAAATGCAAATGGATGCTCGGTGCCCTCCTAATTGAGCCAGGCAAGAACTGCCCCGACTTGTCGGAAGGATCAGTTTGCCCAATACAGGTTTGCCTAAAGTTAGGGGCTTTCGAGAAAGGTGACTTGTACAGTGCTGATTTAAGGTAATTGAAGGCCATCTTATACACCTCAGTCCAGATCACCTTGTTGGGCTGCTTCTTGGAGGTCAGCTGCAACTAGAGTTCACTAGATACCTACAAAGTTCCCGTAGTAACTGGTGAGGCCTAGTAAACCTGTCCCCCGAGCCTGAATTCTAGGAATATCCCAATCCAGTAAGGTTAGCACATTTTCCTCCAAAGGGTGACTCTTTCCTTTCCTTGCCTGATCTCCAAGATACACCAGAGTGGACTGACTACTTGGCACTTCATTGCCTTGATGACCATTTTGATCTTCATCAACACTTGCTTATTATCATGAGCTGCTAAACATAGCAATTTCATCCAAGTTGGCCACGCAGAACCTTTCTAGGCCATACAATACATAGTTGACTAGTCACTTAAAAGTGATGGAGCATTATTTTAACCAAAAAGGTGTAACGTTGTAGTGTTAGAGGCTTTCTGCAGTGGAGAATGCAGTATTTTCCTTACCACCGGGGCAAGTGAAATCTGCCTCTAGCCACTTGGCAAGTCAAAAGTACTGAGGTACCTGGTTGCGCCCAATCTTTCCACATGCTTGTCTATAAAGAGGATAGCATTGGTACACATCGTCATGATGGCATCTGTACAACCTTCACTCCTGAAGGTATGTTGTTATACTGCAGTGAATATTTTAATGATTGAGTCATAGGTTTAGTTAACTCCACATGTAACACTGCTGAAAAAATTGGATGACACTAATATGTGTACCAACAGGAGGATATGTTCAAAATTCAGTAAAAACATCTAACAAAAATGATGGTATTCAGGGCTCCATAGTCCAGACAAAAGCACAGGTTTAGCAACCCTTTGGTAAGAACTACTACCACTGGACTAGCCCATTAACTACAGAAGGGCCCGTTTCTGAGTCCATGTCATGGACACGGGCTGAAGTTAACCCTGTGGTGAGTGAGAAGAGGCGGGCGCTTTATCTGTTGTACAGGAGCCAGGTCAGAGGCAAGCTCAGCCCCATATACTGAGCCATCTTTTTCATCATTGGCCTGAGAGATGCTCACTCTCTTCCCCAACCTCTTCTTTCATTGCCAGGATATTAACAGTGTAGTCTCTCCTGAGGTACAGCTTAAGAAGATTCATGCTGATCACCCTCCCTGGCACCTGAGTTACACATCTGTCAAGTAAGTTGTTGATCTCTAAAATCTTACTGACCATCTAACAGGGACCACTCAATTTGTATTCCAAGGGCAAATTAGCTTGAGCGCCAATACCTCTGGATCCTTTTGTTACCCAGTCAGCCTAGCCTTCTGTTCAAACCGCTGCTTCATCAGCTCTTGGCTAGTGTAAAGGTTGGTTTTCATGTTCTTTATCAGTTGAGCCATCAATTCCAGAGCCTCAGACTGACCAAACAGAAGCTCAAAGGGACTAAGTGCTAGTCCCTGTATGCAAACAGGAGACATGGCAGGAGGAGCTCTCATTCCTCTTGAGACTCTTGGGTAGACTTATCTTCATGCTCCTTGGAGCCTTGTGAAATAGTTTCATCAACTCTTTAGGTAGGGTGTAGTAGAAAATTGGTAAGTTACACTACCCTGCTCCCACATCACCTTCGTGTAAGAGCAGATCTAGGGGCATATTCTCAAGAAAGTGTTAAAACCATTGCAAAAGTAACTGAAAGCAAAACTCAACATCGCAGTCGATCACAGGAAAATTACGCCGTGTTAACTAAGTATTCTCAACACGGCGGTACCATGTGATAGTCACCGGATAACGCGTCAAATAGACACGTTAAAATCAATGCCAGTGAAACAGGAATGCAAAAAAGCCTGCGATGAAGCCAATTGCGATACAAAAATCAGCAAAAAACAGTGACCGGCCTGCAATTCACAAGCATCAGGTGGGAAAACTCACAATAAAAAAATGAAAAAAAACAGACAAACAAATGCCAAACAACAGCGAAGCACAATGGATGTTGCTGGAGCAAGTATGGAGGAGAACCAGAATCCCACAAGCCCCCCGGAGGACCTGCCTGGGACCTCAGGTTCAGGGAAGGCCAAGGAGAACAAAAGTTGGAAGAAGCAGTTCAGTCCTCAGGAAAACTGGACTATGGCAGTCCATGATGGACAAGGTGAATGCAGTCGTAGTGCAGAAGAGAACAATGAAAGAGATCAAGAGGCGCTGGAATGATGTCAAGAGCAAAACCAAGCTGAAACTTGCCAACAACCGGAAGGTAGCAATGCAGACTACAGGTGGGAGTCCTGCGCCACAGGAGGAGCTGGACGATATGGAGGAAATGGTGTCCACAGTCATCAGTGGGGAGACGGTGGCAGGAGTTGGGGGACCGGACAGTGCTCAACATGACCGGACACAACAGCAACAGGGTGAGTAAAAACCAGGGATTGGGGTTACGGGGGGAGATGGGCACATTGGCACACACGCACAATTGAGCTGAGCACATCTGCAGACAAACCATGCCCCAGCCCCCAACTCCCACCAAGAGACTAATGTACCCAAGTATGCAACATCTCAGCACTGTATAATCACAGAAGTCAAAGGCACATTGCATGAAATAGAGAAGGGGCTGTAAAATCAGAGCTGTAGGGGCGACTCCCCCGAAATGCAGCACACACACATAACATGCAGAGCACATCAGCACTGACAATTATGTGGTACAAACCGTAATGCACCTACAACAGAACACAGGACACAACTGGTGCCGCATTGGTATCGACACTGGCCAATCACATTCGGCATTGCAGGGAAATGTGAGTTGACAAGTATAAACACACACACGTCTGTGTCGAAATGTCCACTGTCCCCCATCAAATAGGCAGTTTCTCCCAAACAGCCACAATGTACACAGTCATGCAGTCTGTATGTAAACATGTACAATTAGACAACATACATGTGAACACATTGTTAAACTGCATCTCCCCTTCACATTCCAGAGGGAGAATCAACACCTCCTGCAGAGAAGCCCGACCCTCTCTTCTTTGATGACAAAGAGGACCACCACAGCTTCGACTCCTACACCCTCCAAGAGTTCATTGACAGCCTCCGCAGCCCACCTTCCGGAGCAGGGCAGCCCATCTGCAATGAGAAGTCCCCACCCCCTGCACCGACCACACAGCAGGCAGCACCCACCACCATGGTTGCCTCCGAGGGCCACCACGAAGAACACATGGCCTTCCAACACCCTGTGTTGGGGTGCCAGGATCAGCTGGTAGAACAGGTGCGGGTGGGCTTTGACCGGATGGCAGAAAAACTAGATGCCATACGTGGGTGTCTAAGTCCCATCAGGGACCACTTATGGTCCCTAACGGACACCCACAGTCCACTCCATGCCCTCCAACGGACCATGGCTGACATCGCTGGAGCCCTGACTCAGAGAATAGAACAAATGTCCAGTCAGAGTGGCTCTAGCGATGTCACACAGGAGTTAGGAAACATGCAGAGGTTAATGGAGACCAAGGAGAATCGGGTGAATGCGGAAAGAGCGGCTGCCACAGCTGCACACCATCGAATGGTAGCTGGCTTCCTCAATGACCTCAAAACCATCCTCATGGCATTGCTGCCACAAGGCCTGGCGCTGATGCATGCTGCTGCTACCACTACATCCACATCTCCGCCCCCTGAAGTGTCAGTGCCACACAGTGCGGCAGACATTCCACCTCCGGCCCCTGAGGTGTCACTGCCACACACTGCTGGAGAAAAGCCACCAGCACCCACACGTGAGGCAGATGAAACAGCAGAGGACGAAGATTCGGATGAAACCGCCTTTGTGGTAAGGACGCAGTAGCATTCATCTCTGCTATATGGCCTGTTTCTGCTTGGTTCTACCCTCTGCATCATCACCTTCCACTGTCCCCCGATGCACCCTGCGACACTCACCTTGGACCTTGACATGGACTGCCGTATACTGTTTGATTGCCAATGACATAGCAATCAGACTGCGGACTGAACACTTCCACTTCCTTTGGACTTGTCATTGCCTGAAGGACTCTAGCTGGCCCTCCACGGGAGACAACATCGTCATGTGGGGTTTGCATGGCCCTGTACTGCTCCAGATGCAACACTCCACTGAATGCGCATTAAACATTCCTAATCACACAGTCGTGTCATGTCTATGGTCTTTCAAGTGTGGAAGTGTGGATAAATGTAGGGTCAGTGAATTCCTCTTACGTCCATGTTGCTCATGTCCTTGGACTTGGGTCACAAGGTGACACATTGCCGAATGTTGTCCGGTTAGCACCGACGAACAGCAGGGACACACGCATTAGTTACTTCCTTGTCCAGCCCCGTAGGGAACAACGCTCAGAGCCCCGGGGTCATTGTTAAAACCCTTACGCTGGACTGGCATAGCCAGGCCAGCCCACTCCGCTTACGCTCATAGGGGAAGACCGCAACGCTACGTCCCAGGTCTGCCCTGTAGTGATCTGATGATCACAGGTCTAGTTGTCAGCATGCCACAGCCACTTCCTCATGGCTGGTATACACCCACACCACACCCATCCAGCACACACGTCACAGGACATGTGACCCTCCCAATAAAATGGGCCAGGCGCACATGCTCGACGCCATTTCCAACCTCTCTCGGAGTATATCTGTGTGGTGTTCAAGTAGGCAAGGGGGCCCAGGACGAGCAACATAACATTCCATTAACCCTAAGGTGACATGATGGCGAATGCACCACGATTCCTAATCATACCGGGTCCATGACTTGCGGGGGATGTATGACGTTACAACGCAGGCTATTACAGCGCCTGCCTTTACAACGCGGTTTTTACATCGCATACCATTACAACGCATAGTGCTTTGGGGTGCTGGATAGTGAATAGTTTAATTTACTATTCCAACTCCAGTCCCCGTGGACACTAGGGAAGGTTATTGGATAGTAAATTAAGCTATTCCCTATCCTAGAGCGCCCCCCAGCGCAATGCGTTGTAATGGTTTGCGTTGTAATGACCGCGTTGTAATGGTAGTGCGTTGTAAAAGTTTCGTTGTAAGTGATGTTTCCCCTTGCGGGGCACAGACTTGGTGGCACCAAATACACTGCGGCTGGCACAGGTACACTGCCAAGGGACGGTGACTTTCGGTGCACTGAGGTAGGTGCACCTTAAGTGCAGAGCAGGTGTGCAGCCTGCGATGATGCCCCATTCCGGCGGTCCGGACTGCTCAGGTTTTGTGTGCCCTGCTGGACCGTAGTGTAGGTCAGAGCCAGCGGACAGCGGGGGCCTACTGCCACGTGGGATAGCATCCTGGATCACAGAGTTAGTGGCACCTCAAAAGCTGAGCGGGTGTGCAACCTGCGATGATGCCGGGTGCACTGGTATGTCCTCTGCCATGGCGAAATCAAGACCCAGAATCAAAAGTGAGACCTGGTGGCCTGCAGAGCGGGGCTGCATGATGTGGAGGGTGCCATGTCCGCAGGCCCCGGGCTTATGGCTTGCAGCAGCATGTGGTGGGCCCTCATTGCAACACGCCGGTGGCAGAAGGTGAGCTGTGAGGCCTGGGTGCGCAGGGGCGGGCATGCACCACTGGGCGGCAGGAGGGGCTGGGGTGCATCCTCCTGGGTGCGCTGGGGCGGGCATGCACCGCTGGCAAGCGGGAAGGGCTGAGGTGCATCTCCCTGGGTGCGCAGGGGTGGGCAGCCACTGCTGGGTGGCGGGAGGGGCTGGGGTGCATCTGCCTGGGTGTGAAGGGGCGGACAGGCGATGATGTTGTGTGCAATTGTATGTACTTTTCCATTCATGTATCTAGACTCTGTTTCAGATGTGGGACCTGGTGAACTGCACTACATTCCGGCACGTGGTGGGAGACACACCGGTGTCAGCAGGTGAGCAGTGTGGCCTTTGTGCGCAGTGTCTGCACTCTCTCTCCCTGTCCATCTCTACTGGTATCTGTGTCTCTCTCGCTCTCTCTGTCCGTCTGTCTCTCTCTCTCCCCCTCTCTGTCCATCTATCTCTCTCTCTCCCTCTCTGTCATCTATCTCTCTCTCTCCCTCTCTGTCCGTCTTTCTCTCGCTCCCTCACTTTCTATCTGTCTGTATCTCTCTCTCTCCTATGCTCTCTCTCTGTCCTTTGATGTGCGCAAGACACACCTTATCATCATGATTTTCGAGTTACAGGCTGTGACCTACGGATTGTCCCGAGGGGATCTGCCATGTGTCTTAATTTCTGTTCTGTGTTTATTTTAATACATTTTCATTTGTTAATTCGAAGGTGAATGTGTGATGCTCATTTTTGTGATGACACATGCATTTCAACAAATGTGATTATGCGACATCAGGCAGATTATTTGGTACATGACTCCGTGTAGTTGATGTGGCATGCCTTTGGCAAGGGGGGGGGGGAGAGGGGGTCCTGGGGGTGCTGGCGGTGGAAGTTGTTGGGACTCCCAGCTGCATGATCAGTGGCTCCATGGCATCTGCTGCCCTTCAGGTGTGGCTCTGGCCTGGGCTCCCTTTTGTGGTTCAGGCTGTGGTCTGACTTTACACCAGGTCAGAGTAGGTGTTAATTTCTAGCTGCTAACGCGCCTTATCGCATGTTTTGTGGTCGTAACGCCGATCTGGCTGGTCATTGAGAATATTGCAGAGTGGTGTTGTCGCGACTTTTGGCATGTGAATGCCTACTCTGCATCTCATTAGCGATAGTTATGGGGGTCATCTGTGGCGATGTTTTTTGTGGCTGCTATCACAGGTAAACTGGTGCTATGGCCTGTTAGCACCAGCTTGTGAATGGGGTGATAATTTTATCGCGACTTTAGCTGCGATAAAGTGCAGATAACTCCTTGAGAACTTGCCCCGTAGTTTGTTCTTCTGTCAGATACCCCAGTCTTAGAATTCAGCAAGAAGTACCCTCTACACCACATTATCAATTATGCCCCTAGGGGTTGACCTGTGGGATACCTGAAGGCATGGTCGACCACATCCAAAATAGACTTATTGCCTGAAGCAGAAGGGGATCAAACACACCAATTAAATGCCCACCCTCTCAAACGGCATTCTACCCACTGTAGCAGTACCAACCATAACTTGGTTTGGACTCCAGACTAGACACTCATTTGACAAGTTGGGAAAGTTCTACAAAGCCTTTCCACAGTGCAAACCATAACTGGCCAATAGAAAACATGGTCTACTTTGTCCTCCTGATGCCCAGATACCTTGTCAAATGTGCCTCATGGGCTAGCAACAGCAGAAAACTCCCATCTACTTGGACAAACACTAGCTTCCTGTTAGCTACAGGTGCTGAGTCCCAATGTTAAGTATACAGCAACCCATCCTCCCAGACCATGCTGTATTTGACAATCACTCCAGCGATAACCTGTCTCTGGTGTACTAGAATTGGACACTCTTCCTGTGCCTGCCAGAGCTCTTCTCTCAAGCAGCTAATAACTCCTGTAGCTCTGCCAGTGTCCCTGACTCCAATACACGGTCTGCTTCAGGTACCCCATCCGCCCCTCCCTTTGGGAGAGTATCCATGTACAGTGTCTTTTTAGAGTCTGCCATGGTCTACACTATACTAATGTGTTCTGGTCCTTCCATTCTAAGTGACCCCAGCATCCTTGAGAGGTTTTCATGCAGCTTGTGATCTAGCTGATGTTGTCCACTTCCTGTAGTCCTCTGGCCTTGGCATTAGCCAGGCACAATCCGTTTGTTGTCTAGCAGGCACCCAGAACCCCCTTCCTCTTGCATCCCTTTCTCAACCATGACCATCTTGTTGCTGATTTGTACCTCAACCCTAACATGCAGGTGTTCCATGTCATCCCCACTGACTACCAAGCCATTGCAAATGATAAGAGCAATTATTTTATCAGATTAGAGATACTTCCTCTCAGCCATAATCCTGTAGGAACCTTCTTCCATTTGAAAAACACCTCACCAATAAACCCTATGGTATATTTGCTCAAGATCATCTGGGTTCCATTCCTAGGTGACAACTAGGTTAGCAACTAGGTTTAGGGCCACTGGGTCCTCAGTGGTACCCTTTCCAATTGATAGCATTCTGTCTACTAGAGGTACCGCTGGCACAGAATCCTTGACTAGGCAACCCTTGTTGTAATGCATTTCCTTTTCACACCTAACATAGATAGCCACCTTGGGTGTGGACAGGATTCTTTTCCCTCCCTTCTCCTTTTGCTTCTGACTTGGAACCAAGTTCCCCTTAGGATGTTGTCCCAGCAGGGACACCATGGATCCATTCTAGCCATTTCCCTTCTATTATGGAACGATTCTACTGGGAGATCTCCTCTTCTGGCTTGGACTTTGAAACAGACTAGTAATTCCTTTTTTCCTTCCTGTGCTCCCATTTATTCTAATCATGCTATAAGTCATGGATCCAAATCTCAAACTGAACGCATTCTTGCTGTCACTGAACATCTGAAGTACTGGGATGGCTTCAAACATAACCGTCTAACTAGATGATCCACTCAAGTGCCAGATTGTTATTTTCAGTCATCTTTCCAATCACTTCTGTCCTTTTAAACGTTGCTGCCCTGGTCTTCCCTTTAAAAGCTTAGACCTTATATGCAATCAGAAAACTATGGTAGCATCCTAGAATGTCAGTGCCTGGCAGATACATTTTTATCAATTCTTTTGGCGGTTTAAAGGTGGATTCTTGAAATGTGGCAGGTTGTGTCAGCAGATCCTCTTACCAGGGTTAATTATTCCTTTCCAAAGTACAGATCTCTCTATTTTTCCTGTCTCCCCGTTCGCTCTTCCTCTTTGTCAGGGCTCTCTCATCTTGTCTATCTCTTTACACCTACTCCTCCTACGGGCAAACGTGGGTTTTTCCTCTCAAACTTTGTTCCAACCGCCTGGATGTTAGGTACCCTTCTTCCACTCTCCCTCACACCAATTCAGGTGTGATAGCCTGAGGCTGGCCACTCAGTCAAGTATCTATACCCTGAGGCTGAACAGTGGTCAGGGGTGAGACTTTCTTCCCTTTGCCCCTCCATCTGGGCCTCTATAACTTTCGGTTGGGAGCGGTACCCCTGGAAATATAAGCTTTCAGGGCTCCCTGGGCAGCCGCCCCATCCAGATCTCCTAACAATGGACACAACTCACTTCCCAGAATGCAGTCAATAGCCATCTGCGGAATAAGTATGACCCTCCTCTGGATCACATCCCCACTCCACTCTAGCAATAACATGGAGCAGAAAAAGTCCTGCTATTGGGCCTGAGTCATCCTACGCTCCTGTCCAGTGTACTGATCTGGGGAAGCCAGCCTTTCCTCTACCATGGCCTGGCTGGCACCGGTATCTCTCAGAGCAGTATGACCCAGATCCCATTCAATGTGACATGACAAATCCCACAGGCAGGGCTCACACTCTCTGAGTCTATCGCCAAACTAAGAGAGACTAGGGCATGCTCTACCTCCTGCCCCTGGGGACTACTTACCCCCAAGACCAGATTAGCCATTTCCTTAGAGATTCCACCAGTGCATGGTTTCTTACGACCGATAGAGCCTCTCTGCTTGTGTGCTAACTCAGATCACTCAAAGAACCTTGATTCGAAATGGGGCACTTTGGGCCACTGCCCTCCAGAACCTTCTTTCTGTTTCTCAGAAGGGGCATGGGACTTGTTTCCCCCACCTTGTTATGGGACTTGCCTGGATCACTTTTGACATCCCTCACTATGCTGGAACGGACCTGAACCACCCTTCTTGGGATCACTTGTGGGTACCTTCTTAGACATTCTGGTACTTATCCAGAGGTCAGTCTCCTTTGCAAGGTAACTATGATCAATGAGCTTACTATCTACTAGGTGTTGGCACAACTAGGAAAACAGCTACAGAGCATGAGCTACCTCAGAATTAGACTGAATAGCTCAGTAAAATTGTGCACCTTGCTGACCCCCACCCAACCACTCGGTGCATTGCTGGAGTAGTCCAGAAGGTTCAACCAAGACTGGTTTGGTGGATTCTGGGTGTCACTAAAACTGATGTGATACTTCTCAGGGGTCATCCCAAACTTTGGAAAGTAAAATGGCTTTCATGGGTGTGAACCTCATCTGGTCCCACAACTCTAATGTAACAAGAGTTTCCCTACCACTGGGGGCTTGCATTTCAACAGGCTGGCTCCCCAATCCTCCTCAGGAAACCTGTGCATCATCAGAGCTATCTTATATGCAGTAAACCATTTATCTATATCATCCTCCTCTACATAATTTGGAAACAGGCTTGGGGTATGAGGACCCTCACCTCTCCATAGGGCAGGACCTTCACCTCTCCACAGGGCACTGAACTGCTAAAACCACTGCTGCTCAGTCCAATTGCATGGTTGGATTTCAGTTCCATTTCCTTAAAGTTCCTCTCATGAGCCAGCTTCTTTTCCACTAGATCCAGCTTCCTTTTGGCCATTTTAAGCTTGACTACCTGCAGCCTTCCTGGACATGCAAAAACTTGAAAATAAATGTCCAACTTTTTAAATACAAAACACCCTGCCTTATGGGCCATTTGAGGCCTATCCGGGGGTGATTTATATGTATTAAAAAGAGAGTTTCAACATTGGCAAAGGGGATATTTTGCCCGGTGAAACTGGCAGTTTAAAACTGCGAGGAGGCTGCAGTGGTAGGCCTGAGACATGTTTTAAATAGCTACTTAAGTGGGTGGCACAAAAGGTCCGGCAGGCACACTAGAAGCATTGAATTTACCCGCACTGGGTATATTGTATACCATTTTACTATGGACATATACATCAATTAAATATGCCAATGATGTGTAAGCCAATTATACAATGTTTTAGAGATGGAGCATAAGCACCTGAGCACTAGTAAAGTGCGCTGGGTGCTAAGCCAACAAAAACTAATTAAGCAAAACGTTTGAGGGTCGACCACCCTAAGGCTGACAGGTCTAACACCAAGCATGCTTTTCCACCATGCAGAATTGGATGAGTAGTAATAATGCACTGGATCCTAATGTTAAGAAAAAAGAGGTCCTGTTCCTGGACAAAGGTAACCTTTCGATCTCTGCCTTCTGCCCTCATATGAAGAGAACCTCAGATTTTCGAGTTGTCAAAAGTCTGAAGCCTTGTATTTCTTCAGGTAAGGTTGGTGGCTTCCCCCTGCTCCCATAAAATGGGGTTAGTTAAGAAAATACTGTCCCTCAATGCGCTGGGATTAAGCTTGGCAAACTTGGCATTTCAGTGTTAGTTTGGGATTAAGCTTGGCAAACTTGCCATTTCAGTGTTAGTTCTTTTAAATTAAAAAAAAAAGCCCCTGTATCGGCTGCCTGAATTTACAGGCTGCCTATTGAACACTCAGAAACTCTTGCACAGTGTATATTAAATGAAGTGTCGCCCAAAGTGGCATTACTGAGTGGGTCATGCTGCGTGCCAATATGCTGTAAAACGATCACGTAAACAGAATAAATTGAGCAACGACAAAGTTTTCTTTGAATAACACTCCTGTCTCCTCCTGTCCTGTGTGTACACATGTGGTTTTCAAAGTAGACTTTGTAGCAGATTGCCATCTGATACAGAGTGTGCCAGTGTGCCATAATGTAATACGCTTCACACCTGCACAGGCTTGAGCAAATATAACTCTTAGCTTCATTCTTCCAGCGCCAGCTCTTGTTTCGCACTCTTTGCTGGATACAGTTAAGGTCAAACTCTACTCATTGCATGAACAAAATAAAACGAAACCCTTCATTCACAGTTTCCAGTTCAACCTTTTATGTTCTACCAAATTTAGTCAGCACTTTTTTTTTTACCAATTTCATCCGTTTTTCCAAACAGAAACTCTGGCCTCCTTAAGTGTTAGAACAGCGACCGCAATTAATACATGTTAACATGAAATAAAGAAGCACAGAGTGTAGTTAAATAGGCTCATTTTAAATCTGTTGATAGTCTCGGGTCCACTGTAAACGCATAAGTGAGCATAGGAGACTGATGTGCGTGACATACATTTTCTATAAATTTGTTAATGTTAAATTTGCCACAGGGCTTATTGGCTGTTAACATGACCCTTGTTTGTGGACTAATGGATCTGAGTGTATGATAGAAGTGCTGTTTAATGCCGCCCATCCCCGTAGAATAATTTGATTGAGGCCCCCAAATTGGTATACCGATTTATGGGACTTGAGGCTGCACCCCAAACAAATATAAATGAAGTCGATCTAAAGTAGGACTTTCTCACACTAGGTTTATGCAGAGCAAAACATTTTAAACGAGAATGGGGTGTAGGACATAGTCAGGGGCGTATCTTGGTCAGTACAATGGGGGTGAGGGGGAGCATCAGATTTCCCAGAGCATCACGCTGGCACCTAATGTTAAAATACATTATATGACAAGCAGAGGGGTTTATGGGGGAGTGGAAAGGGCGAGCAATACGGATTAATTGGAGTACTAAATGAGAGAAACACAGGGCCTCATTTATGAGGCCGTGCGTCACTTTTACGCCGCCGGTGCGTCACTTTTTGTGACGCACCAGCAGTGTGAAAAATGTGCCTTCGTGCACTATATTTACAAAGTGACGCATCTAGGTGGATGCGTTACTTTGTAAACCCCTGCGCCACATTATACCTGCGCCAAGTATAATGTATGCAAGCGGGGCGTTTTGACGCAAGAAAGGGTCGTAGAAATGCTGCAGTGAAATCTTTGAGATTTCACTGCGCCACTTCTAGGGTACAAATGCGTCAATTTCTTACGCCTGCCTCACAGCAGGAGTAAGACTGACGCAGGCACATGGGGCTTGCCCCCATGTGAAAGGATACATTGCTGGAGTTGCGTCACTTTTGTGACACACTCCAGCAATGCGTCACTTTTGCGCCATACAGATACGTCAGAAATACTGACGTATCTGTAACTCCTTGCGCAATGATGCATCATACTGTAAATATGACGCATCATTGGTATCGCAAGGAGGGCGCAGTGAAAAGTGACACATCGCTGTTTTCACGCAGCGATGCGTCACTTTTCATAAATGAGGCCCACAATATTTTGTTGTTTTAGGACTTTCAAAACAGATGAGAGAGAGAGAGAGAGAGAGTGTGTGTGTGTGTGTGTGTGTGTGTATGCGGGTGTGTGCGTGTGTGTGCTTGCTTTTGTCTGTGTGTGAATGCAAAAATCACAGGTGAAATCCGACAGACACCTCACCATAGCCGACTGAAAGCATCGGTACCCAACTATTCATCTGACAACACATTTAATAAATTTATTAGAGGGGGTGTAACACCCCAAACACCCCCCTTAAGCTACGCCCCTGGTCGTAGTAAAATAAATACATTTCTAAAAACAGGGCTCTAGCTTGCTTTTTTCTTACAATAAATCCACAAGTGAAACAAAAAAAATTGTAGTCAAAGGAGCCACATTGTAGAAGGGTGAAGAGAGCATAAAATAATGTTTACAAAAATCGATGTTTATTCTTGTCTTTTATTTTTTGATGCTTCCATACTCAGTTGTCAACTGAACCTGTGTGACACCTCGAGCAAATCCTGGCTTTTTAGCCAAAAGCACTTTTTATGCTTTATGCTGGAATTTTTAAGCCCATCTTTATTTTTTTTTTAAATATATTTGTATTGGTAGTTCACATACAATTGCAATGTATTGTGGTTTAGTAGTACATGCGTATATTACTGTAATCCTTATCAAAATGTGAAACTACAAATCCCAAGATGCAATGTCTTGTTGGCTAAAATACAGGACTGTCTAACAGCGGTTCATAAGAATCCACATTATGATCCAGTGTCAGAAATATAGGAGTGAGACAGAGGGAGGTATTTTGACTGACTGAAGACAGTATTGATTACCTATAGCAGCTAATGGATACGACTTTTGTTCACTAAAATCACATAATTGTTGCCAGTTTGGCTGTGCTTTCCAGGACACAGTAAATGTTCCTCCTGGCTACAGTCTAGCGCCCTTGACACCCGATCACACCCCATTCTGAAGCCCTGCTAGTGGGCCTCAGTTGGAAAATCTCTCCTCTAAAGGGTAGGCGCAGTACAAGGCTAAAGTACCAAAGGTGAGACAAGGGATAATCCAGAGAGAAAAGACTGGGACACTTTTGTCACAGATCCTATCGGATCCGTGGCTTCCCCCCCCCAACTGCATTCCAGGGAAAGCATTGCACAATGCACCATATTCTTAATTTCGCTCAGGATCACTGGAAAGAAGGTTTTTAATTCCACAAACTAGGAAAAGCTTTGCCAACGTAAACATGAATTGTGTTGCAACAAAAGCACGACAAGGTGAAATGCAAACATTGTAAAATGCAGTTCAGGCGTGAATCATTGTAGCTTTGTTGTTCTCTATATCCGTCTTTGGGACGGTTTCACAGTGTAATGTCCCAGTTTATGGTGATGTGCAATGTACTGCAAACACTTCACGGTTCATGCAGTGTCGCAACTCACCTGTCAGAAGGAGAGATAAGGGGAAGAGAAGAGAAACTTCAAACTATTGTGAGTCAAGGAAAGCTCTTTGTTAATGCTTACTCCAATGAGATACTAGCAAACCATCTGGAACACTTGCCCTGCTGCTTGTAAAGGGTTTAGGGCATGCAGAAGAGCGCTTCTAGATATATACCTTCACCTTAGCCTATGAAGCGTGGTGTTAGATTGGTTCTCGGGGTTTATATATCGTGCATTAATAATGTAGATTAATGAGTTTTAGTTATGCCGCAATTTCCTGTTAAACATCTTAGACAAGATGGATGCCATCTCTCTTGCGCACTCCTGCTTCAAACTATTAGTGCTGGCTGGTGGATTTTTAAAGTGGTGAGGCGGAAACATTAGACCGGAGTGGGAGTCAGGTGGGCAACGTCCATTGGACTCAATGGGCTTCAGCCCCCCCCCCCCCCCCCCACGCCCCATTGTGTGTGACAGCCCGGGCTGAGACAGCTTCCCGGGCTGACACACAGACAGTTTTTGAACAGCCAGCCGCACCCGAGTACTTCACAGGTCTTTGAAAGATCATTTACTTGTTAACGAGGCTCTGTTGTATTCCCCCCCCCCTTCTTAGAGCCCCTGCATCGCCACTCTGCTTATGACTGGAAGAACTAGCCCCACCCTGAAATTTTTATCAGCCCCACCCGAAATTTGGCTCTAGTTGCGCCTCTCGTGGGAGTAGCATGCAAACTCAGTATATGGTTTTCATTGTGCATATGCATATAGATCCATATATACTGAGTCTATAAGTAACTGTAAAAAAATACTAATACCAATACAGAGAACCCCCTATGTTAATTTATATATCTCATTCCCTGTGGGCACTTATTATATAAACATCCAGGTACCCCTGAGGCCAATGAGCACATAGTACAAACTCTGACCCTCTAGACATGCATCATTGCCAGGGCCGGACTGGGAACCGAAACCGGCCTTGGCAAACTGCTTGGTCAGCCCCCAGGAGGGAGATGGGGGGTGCAGCCATGCGGTTTGCTACGGCCGGTTTCGGAAGATTTTGTTAATGTGATCATTTTTTTCTTTACCATTGGCAAGTTTGTTTACTAAGCCTCATGAGATTTGTAGTTTCAATTCTTGACTGCTACTACGTTAATAAATGCAGTGCAAAAAAAGCATAATACTCGCCTCCATCTCTTTAGTAAAGGTCAGACTTTTCTTCATAAATTGCTAGGAAAATCTACATTTTCCTATTGAAAATTGCATGGGGAAAACACGTTTTGGGACCTCTCTTTTTTGTAAGCCCCTGCTTGACTGATCATCCCAAAACTTTCCAGGAAGGGAGGTGGATGAGACTATCTTTGGAAAGTTTTACGATGATTCATCAAACCGTGTCAAAGTTATTAGCAAAGACAAAAATCCAGTTCCTATTGAAACATGCCACTGGGTAAAATGGATGGATGGATGGATGGATGGATGGATGGATGGATGGATGGATGGATGGATGGATGGATGGATGGATGGATGGATGGATGGATGGATGGATGGATGGATGGATGGACGGACGGACGGACGGACGGACGGACGGACGGACGGACGGACGGATGGATGGATGGGTGGATGGATGGAATTTACTTAGGAAACTCACTCATGTGTACTTGGGGATGTGTAAGCTGTTCCAGCACGCCTTAACACAAGAACTATACATGCAACGCACAGTGGCAGCAATTCTCAGCACGAGTGCTATAGTAAGCCGGATCTGGTGGCATCGTGGATTAATGCGACCACTGTAGGAGCCTGTGTTCCACCACATTGTCACAGCTTCAAATCCCTGCTAGTTCACTCAGACTTTCATCCTTCTGAGGTTGATAAAATGAGTATCATTGAGCTGGGTAACAATAAACATCTGTTAATTAGCGTCAAATACCCTTTCTGAGTGAGCATGCGCTTTATAAATACACGTTATGTTAGTATTGATGTACTGGAAGCTATGTGAATTTTTATAACCATTTGTAATATCACTAATTTTGATATACTGGATCTCTTGTAACCAGAGGTTCGGGCCTATAAGAACTCAATCATCACTTACAAAACCAGGTCCTCCAGTGAACATTTTGGTGGAGCTAACAGCGACTCGATAATGAGGAAAATGGATATAATTCCCTTCATGAGGACCTAAAACGAAGAAAATGCCTAACTAACAAACCTTGTCAAATATAGCAATTTATCAATAACTCATCAATAACAAACTCTGATTACTTATCAAGTCACTTTTATCTAATATTTCAGAATATGAATGGTAAAAACATGAATACATAAGTTCAATGTTACAGGTAAATCACAAATAAGAGAAATGCAGGTTATAGTGAATTAATTTCAGTATCAATAACAGGCATGAGTGGAGAGAAGAAGAGACAAAAGAAATAGATCATTGCAAATATCAATATGCAATTTGATATTCATACAAACCTGAATCATTGTGAACTAATGTACAACGTGCAATAGTTAAGAAAAGAATCTTGCAACTTGTATTCACATCTTCGTGCACGCTCCACGTCAACTTTCAACATTTGTTGACCAAATCATTCATAGAAGGTTAAATATTTAGCACAGAGAGGAAATTCCTAGAGATTACTTTGTGCACAGCTGAACAAACTAAACAGCATTTCAGAACTAGTGAAGGACAAAATACATT
This sequence comes from Lissotriton helveticus, assembly GCF_964261635.1. Classification (NCBI taxonomy): domain Eukaryota; kingdom Metazoa; phylum Chordata; class Amphibia; order Caudata; family Salamandridae; genus Lissotriton; species Lissotriton helveticus. The sequence continues at coordinate 130,101,381 of NC_136070.1, read as the reverse complement.
TCTTTTGCGGCCTACATTTTAAGAAAGAAAATCACTCAGAGTTTTGAGGCCTTTATAGGTGTTGGACTTGGCCCGTCTGGCAGGTCCACCCCTGAAGTTTGTGCTTAGTATATGTGACCGGGGGATGGTGAGTCCCCTCCTGAGTGTGTGCGTGGTGAGAGAGACCTGCCGCCCATAGGAATGCATGGGGGATGTATGTGGCTCTGGTAGTTCCTGATGCGTGGGGCGTGCCGGGCCGTGTTTGGTATGTGTGCGCTCGTGAGGTTGAATGCTACAAGATGATGTCTGCGGCATGCGTGTGGCTAGAAGGGAAGGGCCCCTTCTAGACCTTGGTGTGTGTGTGCAGTAGATGTGCTGGCGCCTGATTGGCTGAAGCCGGCTGGGCCTTCCCCCACCAGGCTGGCCCCACCCCCCCGGGGGTGCGTCCAGTGTCCCTGGCCTGGCCAGCACCAAGAAATTCCTTGTAACCAGTTCCAGCTGGTTCTCTCCCTGCCTGCCCCTTTTGGAGACAAAGGGCGCTCCTGTATAAAAGGGGGGTGGGCCCTTTTCTCTCTCTCTTCTCTCTTCCTGCTTCTCCTGACTGGAACCCTGCCAGGGGCGGCTGCTGCTGCGTGGGCTCAGGGTTGGCTGGCCTCCCTGGGCCCTGCCCTGCTCCTGAACTGCTGTTGGGCCTCTGCCCCTCCTAGGAGCTGCTGTACTCCTCCTGAGGTCCTGGACTCTCCCATGGACTTTGCTATCCCTCATCTAGCGCTTGGGAGCGCTTTCCTCCGACCCCTAGCGCTTGGAGCGCTTCACTCTGTCTCCTAGCGCTTTGGAGCGCTTTGCCCGTGTTTCTAGCGCTGGGAGCGCTTCCTTCCACCAGCCGGTGCCACCCGGCCTTTGCCCTGTTCTGCGGGGTTCTACACCCCCAGCGAGTGCCTACCTCGCTACTGCCCCATTCCCGAGGGGGCCTGACCCTCGTCAATTCCCCCCAAGTCACCGCCGCCGGCCCGGGACCCCTCCGTGAAGCCCTCCCCCGGGCCGCGCTGTGATTGGATGGCGGCCCGGGCTTGGCTCCTGACGTCTCCCCGGGCCGCGCTGTGATTGGACGTCGGCCCGGGGAGCTGGGGAGGCGAGGAAAGAAGAGCCGAGTAATGCAGGGGGCAGCGGGAGCCTACTCCGCACCCCTGCTTGACCCCAGGACCGCCGCGACTTCCCCCCGGGGCCCCCAGGAGCGAGAGGGAGCCCCGGAGAGCGGAGAGAGACCGGCGCGCTCGGCGACCGGTGAGTAATGCCGGAGGGGAGGCGGGGCATCGGGCCACATTGCCGGTGGCCGCCCCTCCCCTCCAGCGCGAGCCCGAGTGTGCTCAGAGGCCCCCGGGGCCCCCAGTGATGCCGGGTCCCCCGAGGGGGGCCCCGCCTGCCCGCAGCTTGTCTCCCTGAGCCCGAGAGGCTTCCTCATGGCCCGTGGGGCCACCATTGATGCCGGGTCCCCCGAGGGGGGGGCCCCGCCTGCCCGCAGCCTTGTCCCGAGCCCCGTGGGGCTCCCACTATTCCCCGAGCCCAGCGAGGCTCCTACAATGCCTGAGCCCGAGAGGCTCCACCGTGACCCTTTGTCTTCCTGAGCCCCGAGAGGCTCCACCACGTGCCCCCTTGTTCCTCCGAGCCCCTAGAGGCTCCACTATCGCCCTCCTGTCCCCCTGAGCCTGCAAGGCTCCACCCAAGTCCCTCAGCGGCCCAGCACTTCGTGGGCCGCTGCCACGTTTAGGTTTGCCCGGGCCCTTTCAGGCCACTTTGGACACCGAGACTCTAAGGCGCCCCTGCCCCAGGACGGTCATCTGGCCTAGGGGGTGCTGCTGACTAATATCAATGTGATGCTGAGGATTACTATGTGTTGCCCTGCTGATTGACTATGTGTTGCCCTGCTGATGGGGCCTCTGTTGTGTTATGTACCTTGTCCCTTCCCGCCTGAGTACCCGATGTCTCATGTATGTGATCCCTGGTCAGAGTGAGTTCTACTGCTAGTTCTAGGAAGCTCCCAGGAGATGTGTGTTCTAATGCCAGTTCCACTAGATGCGTACCACTGGCAGTGGTCCCTTGGCCCTGCCCTGTACCTTTTCCCTGGTAACCCCTGCCGTGCCTTGAACCCCTTGTAAAGTGTATGTTCCTATGTGTCCTGTCTAATACAAAGACTATTTTCATATATACTTCGTGTGGAGTTCCTTTTGTGGGAGGCCTGGGATGTTGCTGTTGGTGGGTGCGGGCGCAAATGCCTCACACATGTCCTCCGAGATAGGCCTGACTGCCCGCGCCGCGTTACCTAGAGGGCGAGCAGGGGTCGACTTTATATAGGAGTGGCGGTCTCTGACTGGCTGGGGCGCAAGCCCTGGCTGGCCGGGGGTTCCCATTTCTTACACTGGCGGCTAGCGGTGGGATCCGGACTGGTGTTTGCGCAAGTACCACAACGATAACTGGCCTCCCTACAAAAACTCTGTATTGTAACTGGTCGCAAAGAAAGGAGATTATTGTTTTTAGGAGGTTACTTAAATGTCCGGTCTGTGAAAAATGTGTTCTGGTTAGGTGACCCTAGCCCGGGAGGGTAGATCAACCCCCTAGTGCGATGTGTTTTCTGGATTCACCAGAAGGGTGGGATCCAGTGGTGGCAGCGTAATTGTGTTCAATGTGTATGGTCCCTGTTCCTTCCCTGGAGTAATGATACCTGCACCACATGGGGTCAGGTCAGGTTGCTAAAAATGTCTGCCCTATGGAAATGTTTAATGATCAATGGAAATGTCTGTTCTGTGGAAAAAGTGTCTGTGTACCCTGTTAGTTAGTTGCCCCTAGCTTGGGAGGGTAAATCATCTCCCTAGTACAATATGGTTTTCTGGATTCCCCAGAAGGGTGGGATCCAGTGGTGTCTGCGTAGCTGTGTTCAAATGTGTATGGTCCTTGTCCCTCCCCTAGAGTAATGGTACCTGTGCCACCAGGGTCAGGTTGAGGAATCTGGGCGGTAGAAAACTGTCTTACCAGTCTAAGGGACGATGTGTGGATGAATGTTGAGGTGTGCTGAGTAATGGGGTGTAAGTTCTCTGGGAGGGGGAGCTTGCTGAATCAACGATAATAATGTCCTTCCTTACCCCGCTGAATGCGTTGGATGCATCAGGTCCCCTTACCCCGCTGGTAGTGTTCTAGGTGTCAGGTGTCGCCCTGGCTGAATTTATGTTGCGTTGTACTGAGACCTGCTGGCGCTGCCGCGGCTCATCGTGTTGTGTTCTAGGTGCCAGGTGTCGCCCTGGCTGAATTTAGGTTGCGTTGTACTGAGACCTGCTGGCGCTGCCGCGGCTCATCTTGTTGTGCTCGTTGTACTGAGTCCTGCTGGCGCTGCCGCGGCTCATCGTGTTGTGTTCTAGGTGTCAGGTGTCGCCCTGGCTGAATTTAGGTTGCGTTGTACTGAGACCTGCTGGCGCTGCCGCGGCTCATCTTGTTGTGTTCGTTGCACTGAGACCTGCTGGCGCTGCCGCGGCTCATCTTGTTGTGTTCTAGGTGTCAGGTGTCGCCCTGGCTGAATTTAGGTTGCGTTGTACTGAGACCTGCTGGCGCTGCCGCGGCTCATCTTGTTGTGTTCGTTGTACTGAGACCTGCTGGCGCTGCCGCGGCTCATCGTGTTGTGTTCTAGGTGTCAGGTGTCGCCCTGGCTGAATTTAGGTTGCGTTGTACTGAGACCTGCTGGCGCTGCCGCGGCTCATCTTGTTGTGTTCGTTGTACTGAGACCTGCTGGCGCTGCCGCGGCTCATCTTGTTGTGTTCTAGGTGTCAGGTGTCGCCCTAGCTGAATTTATGTTGTGTTGTACTGAGACCTGCTGGCGCTGCCGCGGCTCATCTTGTGGTGTTTTAGGTGTCAGGTGTCGCCCTGGCGGAATTCATGTTAAGTTGTATCCCGGACAAGGAAGACCTGCTGGCTCGGCCGCGGCTTGCCTTGGGGAGAGCTGAACGCTTAGTTCCCAGGTGGAAGACCAGTGGAGGGAGGAAGTTCGAAGACTGGTAGGAAGGTGTGTTCTGAGGGTGTTTCTCCTGGGAGAACGCGGAACCTCAGAAGTAGAGGTAGGGTGGGGCATTCTTGCCCGTGACCTCTGGTAAACCTGAGGGTGCGGACCCTAGGTGGAAGGAACCGTGGTAGTCGTGGCTACACTGAGAAAGGGAGTGGAGAATGGCTGTTGGGGGCCAGGGGTACCGCCCCCCACTTCGGATTAGCAGGGACCAGTGGTATCTGGATGGCTTAGGGCCTGGTCCTAGTCATGGGCAACTAAGGAGTACCAGGTGGGTAGCCTGGTTGGACCTATGTCTTCATTTTTTATTTTTTTTGTTGTTGGTTGTTTTTGGGGTTTTTTTTGTTTTAACTTTTATTATTTTTAATATGGATATGTTTATTGGTCCGGCACTGCGGGCCGCGTCCACATCCTACCGCCCTGCAGCAGGGAAGTCCATCCCGGTAGTGATTGGTCTGCCCTGCGTTTGGGCTGGGGGGGGCATGTGTTGGACTTGGCCCGTCTGGCAGGTCCACCCCTGAAGTTTGTGCTTAGTATATGTGACCGGGGGATGGTGAGTCCCCTCCTGAGTGTGTGCGTGGTGAGAGAGACCTGCCGCCCATAGGAATGCATGGGGGATGTATGTGGCTCTGGTAGTTCCTGATGCGTGGGGCGTGCCGGGCCGTGTTTGGTATGTGTGCGCTCGTGAGGTTGAATGCTACAAGATGATGTCTGCGGCATGCGTGTGGCTAGAAGGGAAGGGCCCCTTCTAGACCTTGGTGTGTGTGTGCAGTAGATGTGCTGGCGCCTGATTGGCTGAAGCCGGCTGGGCCTTCCCCCACCAGGCTGGCCCCACCCCCCCGGGGGTGCGTCCAGTGTCCCTGGCCTGGCCAGCACCAAGAAATTCCTTGTAACCAGTTCCAGCTGGTTCTCTCCCTGCCTGCCCCTTTTGGAGACAAAGGACGCTCCTGTATAAAAGGGGGGTGGGCCCTTTTCTCTCTCTCTTCTCTCTTCCTGCTTCTCCTGACTGGAACCCTGCCAGGGGCTGCTGCTGCGTGGGCTCAGGGTTGGCTGGCCTCCCTGGGCCCTGCCCTGCTCCTGAACTGCTGTTGGGCCTCTGCCCCTCCTAGGAGCTGCTGTACTCCTCCTGAGGTCCTGGACTCTCCCATGGACTTTGCTATCCCTCATCTAGCGCTTGGGAGCGCTTTCCTCCGACCCCTAGCGCTTGGAGCGCTTCACTCTGTCTCCTAGCGCTTTGGAGCGCTTTGCCCGTGTTTCTAGCGCTGGGAGCGCTTCCTTCCACCAGCCGGTGCCACCCGGCCTTTGCCCTGTTCTGCGGGGTTCTACACCCCCAGCGAGTGCCTACCTCGCTACTGCCCCATTCCCGAGGGGGCCTGACCCTTGTCAATTCCCCCCAAGTCACCGCCGCCGGCCCGGGACCCCTCCGTGAAGCCCTCCCCCGGGCCGCGCTGTGATTGGATGGCGGCCCGGGCTTGGCTCCTGACGTCTCCCCGGGCCGCGCTGTGATTGGACGTCGGCCCGGGGAGCTGGGGAGGCGAGGAAAGAAGAGCCGAGTAATGCAGGGGGCAGCGGGAGCCTACTCCGCACCCCTGCTTGACCCCAGGACCGCCGCGACTTCCCCCCGGGGCCCCCAGGAGCGAGAGGGAGCCCCGGAGAGCGGAGAGAGACCGGCGCGCTCGGCGACCGGTGAGTAATGCCGGAGGGGAGGCGGGGCATCGGGCCACATTGCCGGTGGCCGCCCCTCCCCTCCAGCGCGAGCCCGAGTGTGCTCAGAGGCCCCCGGGGCCCCCAGTGATGCCGGGTCCCCCGAGGGGGGCCCCGCCTGCCCGCAGCTTGTCTCCCTGAGCCCGAGAGGCTCCCTCATGGCCCGTGGGGCCACCATTGATGCCGGGTCCCCCGAGGGGGGGGCCCCGCCTGCCCGCAGCCTTGTCCCGAGCCCCGTGGGGCTCCCACTATTCCCCGAGCCCAGCGAGGCTCCTACAATGCCTGAGCCCGAGAGGCTCCACCGTGACCCTTTGTCTTCCTGAGCCCCGAGAGGCTCCACCACGTGCCCCCTTGTTCCTCCGAGCCCCGAGAGGCTCCACTATCGCCCTCCTGTCCCCCTGAGCCTGCAAGGCTCCACCCAAGTCCCTCAGCGGCCCAGCACTTCGTGGGCCGCTGCCACGTTTAGGTTTGCCCGGGCCCTTTCAGGCCACTTTGGACACCGAGACTCTAAGGCGCCCCTGCCCCAGGACGGTCATCTGGCCTAGGGGGTGCTGCTGACTAATATCAATGTGATGCTGAGGATTACTATGTGTTGCCCTGCTGATTGACTATGTGTTGCCCTGCTGATGGGGCCTCTGTTGTGTTATGTACCTTGTCCCTTCCCGCCTAAGTACCCGATGTCTCATGTATGTGATCCCTGGTCAGAGTGAGTTCTACTGCTAGTTCTAGGAAGCTCCCAGGAGATGTGTGTTCTAATGCCAGTTCCACTAGATGCGTACCACTGGCAGTGGTCCCTTGGCCCTGCCCTGTACCTTTTCCCTGGTAACCCCTGCCGTGCCTTGAACCCCTTGTAAAGTGTATGTTCCTATGTGTCCTGTCTAATACAAAGACTATTTTCATATATACTTCGTGTGGAGTTCCTTTTGTGGGAGGCCTGGGATGTTGCTGTTGGTGGGTGCGGGCGCAAATGCCTCACACATGTCCTCCGAGATAGGCCTGACTGCCCGCGCCGCGTTACCTAGAGGGCGAGCAGGGGTCGACTTTATATAGGAGTGGCGGTCTCTGACTGGCTGGGGCGCAAGCCCTGGCTGGCCGGGGGTTCCCATTTCTTACAATAGGAAAACCATAAACTGCAAACCAACAGTTTTCCTAGGGAATAAAACACACTCCATTATAAAAGAATACATAAAGAATTCGTTATAGCAAAAGATTAATTCATCCAATTAAAAGCATAATCTAATTAAGCTCATTAATAATTATGTCTCTCTCATGTCATAAAAAAATACGCATTTCACGTAACATTTCATAGTTCTACGTGTAAGCCTTTATAACGCAATATTTTATTTCAGTCTCTCACGCTTATAATGCTTATAGTCGGCATAAAAAGAATGTTTTATACAATTCATAATTTCTGCTTGTCTAATGCTACATTTATTACTAAAGGTGTTGTGCTTTGTCTTCAACATTTTCACGTAAACATATAATAAGAAAATCACACGTGTAAATAGATTTTTTTCAACACCGTTAGTCATTTCTTCTCATTAATAACACAATTATGAGCAAATTTGATCAAGCAGGATTATGAGCAAAAAATCATGCTTCATCAGCATTAATTCGCAGAACGGCGATCCGAGTTCTTACGTTTCAAAGTAAACCTAACTAAAGAACAAGCATTTACAATGCAACGGTTTCGCCTTTGCCAAAGTTAGAGCTATTGGCATTGTAAATGACAAAATTTTTATGTGTTGGTTTTGAAAACAGATAAATAAATGGCATTGTCATTTACATTGCCAACAGCTTAATCTCTTGCAAATGTAAGACCTAATGTACCCTACTGGATTTCACTGAAGAAATTCAGAGTCTGGTCTGCAGATGTCACGTGACAGACGGCCAATTGACAGCTGAGGGGGTTAAACCGTGCTGGGGTGGCACATTAAGGCGACGCTTGCTGTCCGTGCTTGTGAGGAGGTAGTGCACCTGTTGAGGGAGAGAGAGTGTGTTTGCATATGTGCGTGCATGCATGTGTGTGTGTGAATAAGCACTTCCAAGATTTAGTGGGACTAGAGGTTTTATCTACAAATCATTGTTTTCAGCTGTGTTCTAATGGAATCAAAACAACACTACACCCCCCATAATGCATAGTGTGATCACATAAAAGTACAGAACTGGAAAGAGTGTCCATAATGACCAGCTAGACGGTTGTCACCCTAAGAAGGATGTGCTTCAGTCTCCAGTGCCACGGGCGAGTGGAAACACACACTGTGCTGGTGGAGAAGTAGAAGAAGTACAAGTGTCCATAGAAGAGAAGTAGAGGGGATGCACTCTCCACTCTCTATCCACTCTGCACTCCCTATGCACTCTCCACTCCCTATGCACTCTCCACTCCCTATGCACTCTCCACTCCCTATCCACTCTGCACTCCCTATCCACTCTGCACTCCCTATCCACTCTCCACTCTGCACTCCCTATGCACTCTGCACTCCCTATGCATTCTCCACTCTGCACTCCCTATGCACTCTGCACTCCCTATGCACTCTGCACTCTGCACTCCCTATGCACTCCCTATGCACTCTGCACTCCCTATGCACTCTTCACTCCCTATGCACTCTCCACTCTGCACTCCCTATGCACTCTCCACTCCCTATGCACTCTCCACTCCCTATGCACTCTCCACTCCCTATGCACTCTCCACTCCCTATGCACTCTCCACTCTGCACTCCCTATGCACTCTGCACTCCCTATGCACTCTCCACTCTGCACTCCCTATCCACTCTGCACTCCCTATGCACTCTGCACTCCCTATGCACTCTCCACTCCCTATGCACTCTCCACTCTCCACTCCCTATGCACTCTCCACTCTGCACTCCCTATGCACTCTCCACTCTGCACTCCCTATGCACTCTCCACTCCCTATGCACTCTCCACTCCCTATGCACTCTCCACTCCCTATGCACTCTCCACTCCCTATGCACTCTCCACTCTGCACTCCCTATGCACTCTGCACTCCCTATGCACTCTCCACTCTACACTCCCTATCCACTCTGCACTCCCTATGCACTCTGCACTCCCTATGCACACTGCACTCCCTATGCACTATCCACTCTGCACTCCCTATCCACTCTGCACTCCCTATGCACTCTGCACTCCCTGTGCACTCTGCACTCCCTATGCACTCTCCACTCCCTATGCACTCTCCACTCTGCACTCCGTATGCACTCTCCACTCCCTATGCACTCTTCACTCCCTATGCACTCTTCACTCCCTATGCACTCTTCACTCCCTATGCACGCTTCACTCCCTATGCACTCTTCACTCCCTATGCACTCTCCACTCTGCACTCCCTATGCACTCTCCACTCCCTATGCACTCTCCACTCCCTATGCACTCTCCACTCCCTATGCACTCTCCATTCCCTATGCACTCTGCACTCCCCACTCTGCACTCCCTATGCACTCTGCACTCCCTATCCACTCTGCACTCCCTATGCACTCTGCACTCCCTATGCACTCTCCACTCCATATGCACTCTCCACTCCCTATGCACTCTCCACTCCCTATGCACTCTCCACTCTGCACTCCCTATGCACTCTGCACTCCCTATGCACTCTGCACTCACTCTCCACTCTGCACTCCCTATGCACTCTGCACTCCCTATGCACTCTGCACTCCCTATGCACTCTCCACTCCCTATGCACTCTCCACTCTGCACTCCCTATGCACTCTGCACTCCCTATGCACTCTGCACTCTGCACTCCCTATGCACTCTGCACTCCCTATGCACTCTCCACTCTGCACTCCCTATGCACTCTGCACTCCCTATGCACTCTGCACTCCCTATGCACTCTCCACTCCCTATGCACTCTCCACTCCCTATGCACTCTCCACTCTGCACTCCCTATGCACTCTCCACTCTCTATGCACTCCATTCCCTATGCACTCTCCACTCCCTATGCACTCTCCACTCTGCACTCCCTATGCACTCTCCACTCTCTATGCACTCCATTCCCTATGCACTCTGCACTCCCTATGCACTCTGCACTCCCTATGCACTCTCCACTCCCTATGCACTCTCCACTCCCTATGCACTCTCCACTCCCTATGCACTCTCCACTCCCTATGCACTCTCCACTCTGCACTCCCTATGCACTCTCCACACTCTATGCACTCTCCATTCCCTATGCACTCTGCACTCCCTATGCACTCTGCACTCCCTATGCACTCTGCACTCCCTATGCACTCTGCACTCCCTATGCACTCTCCACTCCCTATGCACTCTCCACTCCCTATGCACTCTCCACTCCCTATGCACTCTCCACTCTCCACTCCCTATGCACTCTCCACTCCCTATGCACTCTCCACTCCCTATGCACTCTCCACTCTGCACTCCCTATGCACTCTCCACACTCTATGCACTCTCCATTCCCTATGCACTCTGCACTCCCTATGCACTCTCCACTCCCTATGCACTCTCCACTCCCTATGCACTCTTCACTCTGCACTCCCTATGCACTCTCCACTCCCTATGCACTCTCCACTCCCTATGCACTCTCCACTCCCTATGCACTCTCCACTCCCTATGCACTCTCCACTCTGCACTCCCTATGCACTCTGCACTCCCTATGCACTCTCCACTCTGCACTCCCTATCCACTCTGCACTCCCGATGCACTCTGCACTCCCTATGCACTCTTCACTCCCTATGCACTCTCCACTCCCTATGCACTCTCCACTCTGCACTCCCTATGCACTCTCCACTCTGCACTCCCTATGCACTCTCCACTCCCTATGCACTCTCCACTCCCTATGCACTCTCCACTCTGCACTCCCTATGCAATCTCCACTCCCTATGCACTCTCCACTCTGCACTCCCTATCCACTCTGCACTCCCTATGCACTCTGCACTCCCTATGCACTCTGCACTCCCTATGCACTCTCCACTCTGCACTCCCTATGCACTCTGCACTCCCTATGCACTCTCCACTCTGCACTCCCTATGCACTCTGCACTCCCTATGCACTCTCCACTCCCTATGCACTCTCCACTCTGCACTCCCTATGCACTCTCCACTCCCTATGCACTCTCCACTCCCTATGCACTCTTCACTCCCTATGCACTCTTCACTCCCTATGCACTCTTCACTCCCTATGCACTCTTCACTCCCTATGCACTCTCCACTCCCTATGCACTCTCCACTCCCTATGCACTCTCCACTCCCTATGCACTCTCCACTCCCTATGCACTCTCCACTCTCTATGCACTCTCCACTCCCTATGCACTCTCCACTCCCTATGCACTCTCCACTCCCTATGCACTCTCCACTCCCTATGCACTCTCCACTCCCTATGCACTCTCCACTCCCTATGCACTCTCCACTCCCTATGCACTCTCCACTCCCTATGCACTCTCCACTCTGCACTCCCTATGCACTCTCCACTCTCTATGCACTCCATTCCCTATGCACTCTGCACTCCCTATGCACTCTGCACTCCCTATGCACTCTCCACTCCCTATGCACTCTCCACTCCCTATGCACTCTCCACTCTCCACTCCCTATGCACTCTCCACTCCCTATGCACTCTCCACTCTCCACTCCCTATGCACTCTGCACTCCCTATGCACTCTCCACTCCCTATGCACTCTGCACTCTCCACTCTGCACTCCCTATGCACTCTGCACTCCCTATGCACTCTCCACTCTGCACTCCCTATGCACTCTGCACTCCCTATGCACTCTGCACTCCCTATGCACTCTGCACTCCCTATGCACTCTCCACTCTGCACTCCCTATGCACTCCACTCCCTATGCACTCTCCACTCCCTATGCACTCTCCACTCCCTATGCACTCTTCACTCCCTATGCACTCTTCACTCCCTATGCACTCTCCACTCCCTATGCACTCCCTATGCACTCTCCACTCCCTATGCACTCTCCACTCCCTATGCACTCTCCACTCCCTATGCACTCTGCACTCTCTATGCTCTCCACTCCCTATGCACTCTCCACTCCCTATGCACTCTCCACTCCCTATGCACTCTCCACTCCCTATGCACTCTCCACTCCCTATGCACTCTCCACTCCCTATGCACTCTCCACTCCCTATGCACTCTCCACTTTGCACTCCCTATGCACTCTCCACACTCTATGCACTCTCCATTCCCTATGCACTCTGCACTCCCTATGCACTCTGCACTCCCTATGCACTCTCCACTCCCTATGCACTCTCCACTCCCTATGCACTCTCCACTCCCTATGCACTCTCCACTCTCCACTCTGCACTCCCTATGCACTCTCCACTCCCTATGCACTCTGCACTCTCCGTTCTGCACTCCCTATGCACTCTGCACTCCCTATGCACTCTCCACTCTGCACTCCCTATGCACTCTGCACTCCCTATGCACTCTGCACTCCCTATGCACTCCCTACGCACTCTCCACTCTGCACTCCCTATGCACTCTCCACTCTGCACTCCCTATGCACTCTCCACTCTGCACTCCCTATGCACTCTCCACTCCCTATGCACTCTCCACTCCCTATGCACTCTCCACTCCCCACTCTGCACTCCCTATGCACTCTGCAGTCCCTATGCACTATGCACTCTCCACTCCCTATGCACTCTCCACTCCCTATGCACTCTCCACTCCCTATGCACTCTCCACTCCCTATGCACTCTCCACTCCCTATGCACTCTCCACTCCCTATGCACTCTCCACTCCCTATGCACTCTCCACTCCCTATGCACTCTCCACTCCCCACTCTGCACTCCCTATGCACTCTGCAGTCCCTATGCACTATGCACTCTCCACTCCCTATGCACTCTCCACTCCCTATGCACTCTCCACTCCCTATGCACTCTCCACTCCCTATGCACTCTCCACTCTCTATGCACTCTCCACTCTCTATGCACTCTCCACTCTCTATGCACTCTCCACTCCCTATGCACTCTCCACTCCCTATGCACTCTCCACTCCCTATGCACTCTCCACTCCCTATGCACTCTCCACTCCCTATGCACTGTCCACTCTCTATGCACTCTCCACTCCCTATGCACTCTTCACTCCCTATGCACTCTTCACTCCCTATGCACTCTTCACTCCCTATGCACTCTCCACTCCCTATGCACTCTCCACTCCCTATGCACTCTCCACTCCCTATGCACTCTCCACTCTCTATGCACTCTCCACTCCCTATGCACTCTCCACTCCCTATGCACTCTCCACTCCCTATGCACTCTCCACTCCCTATGCACTCTCCACTCCCTATGCACTCTCCACTCTGCACTCCCTATGCACTCTCCACTCTCTATGCACTCCATTGCCTATGCACTCTGCACTCCCTATGCACTCTGCACTCCCTATGCACTCTCCACTCCCTATGCACTCTCCACTCCCTATGCACTCTCCACTCTCCACTCCCTATGCACTCTCCACTCCCTATGCACTCTCCACTCTCCACTCCCTATGCACTCTGCACTCCCTATGCACTCTCCACTCCCTATGCACTCTGCACTCTCCACTCTGCACTCCCTATGCACTCTGCACTCCCTATGCACTCTCCACTCTGCACTCCCTATGCACTCTGCACTCCCTATGCACTCTGCACTCCCTATGCACTCTGCACTCCCTATGCACTCTCCACTCTGCACTCCCTATGCACTCCACTCCCTATGCACTCTCCACTCCCTATGCACTCTCCACTCCCTATGCACTCTTCACTCCCTATGCACTCTTCACTCCCTATGCACTCTCCACTCCCTATGCACTCCCTATGCACTCTCCACTCCCTATGCACTCTCCACTCCCTATGCACTCTCCACTCCCTATGCACTCTCCACTCTCTATGCTCTCCACTCCCTATGCACTCTCCACTCCCTATGCACTCTCCACTCCCTATGCACTCTCCACTCCCTATGCACTCTCCACTCCCTATGCACTCTCCACTCCCTATGCACTCTCCACTCTGCACTCCCTATGCACTCTCCACACTCTATGCACTCTCCATTCCCTATGCACTCTGCACTCCCTATGCACTCTGCACTCCCTATGCACTCTCCACTCCCTATGCACTCTCCACTCCCTATGCACTCTCCACTCTGCACTCCCTATGCACTCTCCACTCCCTATGCACTCTGCACTCCCTATGCACTCTCCACTCCCTATGCACTCTCCACTCCCTATGCACTCTCCACTCTGCACTCCCTATGCACTCTCCACTCTCTATGCACTCTCCACTCCCTATGCACTCTCCACTCCCTATGCACTCTCCACTCCCTATGCACTCTCCACTCCCTATGCACTCTCCACTCCCTATGCACTCTCCACTCCCTATGCACTCTCCACTCTGCACTCCCTATGCACTCTCCACTCTCTATGCACTCCATTGCCTATGCACTCTGCACTCCCTATGCACTCTCCACTCCCTATGCACTCTCCACTCCCTATGCACTCTCCACTCTCTATGCACTCTCCACTCCCTATGCACTCTCCACTCCCTATGCACTCTCCACTCCCTATGCACTCTCCACTCCCTATGCACTCTCCACTCTCTATGCACTCTCCACTCCCTATGCACTCTTCACTCCCTATGCACTCTTCACTCCCTATGCACTCTTCACTCCCTATGCACTCTCCACTCCCTATGCACTCTCCACTCCCTATGCACTCTCCACTCCCTATGCACTCTCCACTCTCTATGCACTCTCCACTCCCTATGCACTCTCCACTCCCTATGCACTCTCCACTCCCTATGCACTCTCCACTCCCTATGCACTCTCCACTCCCTATGCACTCTCCACTCTGCACTCCCTATGCACTCTCCACTCTCTATGCACTCCATTGCCTATGCACTCTGCACTCCCTATGCACTCTGCACTCCCTATGCACTCTCCACTCCCTATGCACTCTCCACTCCCTATGCACTCTCCACTCTCCACTCCCTATGCACTCTCCACTCCCTATGCACTCTCCACTCTCCACTCCCTATGCACTCTTCACTCCCTATGCACTCTTCACTCCCTATGCACTCTTCACTCCCTATGCACTCTCCACTCCCTATGCACTCTCCACTCCCTATGCACTCTCCACTCCCTATGCACTCTCCACTCTCTATGCACTCTCCACTCCCTATGCACTCTCCACTCCCTATGCACTCTCCACTCCCTATGCACTCTCCACTCCCTATGCACTCTCCACTCCCTATGCACTCTCCACTCTGCACTCCCTATGCACTCTCCACTCTCTATGCACTCCATTGCCTATGCACTCTGCACTCCCTATGCACTCTGCACTCCCTATGCACTCTCCACTCCCTATGCACTCTCCACTCCCTATGCACTCTCCACTCTCCACTCCCTATGCACTCTCCACTCCCTATGCACTCTCCACTCTCCACTCCCTATGCACTCTGCACTCCCTATGCACTCTCCACTCCCTATGCACTCTGCACTCTCCACTCTGCACTCCCTATGCACTCTGCACTCCCTATGCACTCTCCACTCTGCACTCCCTATGCACTCTGCACTCCCTATGCACTCTGCACTCCCTATGCACTCTGCACTCCCTATGCACTCTCCACTCTGCACTCCCTATGCACTCCACTCCCTATGCACTCTCCACTCCCTATGCACTCTCCACTCCCTATGCACTCTTCACTCCCTATGCACTCTTCACTCCCTATGCACTCTCCACTCCCTATGCACTCCCTATGCACTCTCCACTCCCTATGCACTCTCCACTCCCTATGCACTCTCCACTCCCTATGCACTCTCCACTCTCTATGCTCTCCACTCCCTATGCACTCTCCACTCCCTATGCACTCTCCACTCCCTATGCACTCTCCACTCCCTATGCACTCTCCACTCCCTATGCACTCTCCACTCCCTATGCACTCTCCACTCTGCACTCCCTATGCACTCTCCACACTCTATGCACTCTCCATTCCCTATGCACTCTGCACTCCCTATGCACTCTGCACTCCCTATGCACTCTCCACTCCCTATGCACTCTCCACTCCCTATGCACTCTCCACTCTGCACTCCCTATGCACTCTCCACTCCCTATGCACTCTGCACTCCCTATGCACTCTCCACTCCCTATGCACTCTCCACTCCCTATGCACTCTCCACTCTGCACTCCCTATGCACTCTCCACTCTCTATGCACTCTCCACTCCCTATGCACTCTCCACTCCCTATGCACTCTCCACTCCCTATGCACTCTCCACTCCCTATGCACTCTCCACTCCCTATGCACTCTCCACTCCCTATGCACTCTCCACTCTGCACTCCCTATGCACTCTCCACTCTCTATGCACTCCATTGCCTATGCACTCTGCACTCCCTATGCACTCTGCACTCCCTATGCACTCTCCACTCCCTATGCACTCTCCACTCCCTATGCACTCTCCACTCTCCACTCCCTATGCACTCTCCACTCCCTATGCACTCTCCACTCTCCACTCCCTATGCACTCTGCACTCCCTATGCACTCTCCACTCCCTATGCACTCTGCACTCTCCACTCTGCACTCCCTATGCACTCTGCACTCCCTATGCACTCTCCACTCTGCACTCCCTATGCACTCTGCACTCCCTATGCACTCTGCACTCCCTATGCACTCTGCACTCCCTATGCACTCTCCACTCTGCACTCCCTATGCACTCCACTCCCTATGCACTCTCCACTCCCTATGCACTCTCCACTCCCTATGCACTCTTCACTCCCTATGCACTCTTCACTCCCTATGCACTCTCCACTCCCTATGCACTCCCTATGCACTCTCCACTCCCTATGCACTCTCCACTCCCTATGCACTCTCCACTCCCTATGCACTCTGCACTCTCTATGCTCTCCACTCCCTATGCACTCTCCACTCCCTATGCACTCTCCACTCCCTATGCACTCTCCACTCCCTATGCACTCTCCACTCCCTATGCACTCTCCACTCCCTATGCACTCTCCACTCTGCACTCCCTATGCACTCTCCACACTCTATGCACTCTCCATTCCCTAAGCACTCTGCACTCCCTATGCACTCTGCACTCCCTATGCACTCTCCACTCCCTATGCACTCTCCACTCCCTATGCACTCTCCACTCTGCACTCCCTATGCACTCTCCACTCCCTATGCACTCTGCACTCTCCACTCTGCACTCCCTATGCACTCTTCACTCCCTATGCACTCTTCACTCCCTATGCACTCTCCACTCCCTATGCACTCCCTATGCACTCTCCACTCCCTATGCACTCTCCACTCCCTATGCACTCTCCACTCCCTATGCACTCTGCACTCTCTATGCTCTCCACTCCCTATGCACTCTCCACTCCCTATGCACTCTCCACTCCCTATGCACTCTCCACTCCCTATGCACTCTCCACTCCCTATGCACTCTCCACTCCCTATGCACTCTCCACTCCCTATGCACTCTCCACTTTGCACTCCCTATGCACTCTCCACACTCTATGCACTCTCCATTCCCTATGCACTCTGCACTCCCTATGCACTCTGCACTCCCTATGCACTCTCCACTCCCTATGCACTCTCCACTCCCTATGCACTCTCCACTCCCTATGCACTCTCCACTCTCCACTCTGCACTCCCTATGCACTCTCCACTCCCTATGCACTCTGCACTCTCCGTTCTGCACTCCCTATGCACTCTGCACTCCCTATGCACTCTCCACTCTGCACTCCCTATGCACTCTGCACTCCCTATGCACTCTGCACTCCCTATGCACTCCCTACGCACTCCACTCTGCACTCCCTATGCACTCTCCACTCTGCACTCCCTATGCACTCTCCACTCTGCACTCCCTATGCACTCTCCACTCCCTATGCACTCTCCACTCCCCACTCTGCACTCCCTATGCACTCTGCAGTCCCTATGCACTATGCACTCTCCACTCCCTATGCACTCTCCACTCCCTATGCACTCTCCACTCCCTATGCACTCTCCACTCCCTATGCACTCTCCACTCCCTATGCACTCTCCACTCCCTATGCACTCTCCACTCCCTATGCACTCTCCACTCCCTATGCACTCTCCACTCCCTATGCACTCTCCACTCCCCACTCTGCACTCCCTATGCACTCTGCAGTCCCTATGCACTATGCACTCTCCACTCCCTATGCACTCTCCACTCCCTATGCACTCTCCACTCCCTATGCACTCTCCACTCCCTATGCACTCTCCACTCTCTATGCACTCTCCACTCTCTATGCACTCTCCACTCCCTATGCACTCTCCACTCCCTATGCACTCTCCACTCCCTATGCACTCTCCACTCCCTATGCACTCTCCACTCCCTATGCACTGTCCACTCTCTATGCACTCTCCACTCCCTATGCACTCTTCACTCCCTATGCACTCTTCACTCCCTATGCACTCTTCACTCCCTATGCACTCTCCACTCCCTATGCACTCTCCACTCCCTATGCACTCTCCACTCCCTATGCACTCTCCACTCTCTATGCACTCTCCACTCCCTATGCACTCTCCACTCCCTATGCACTCTCCACTCCCTATGCACTCTCCACTCCCTATGCACTCTCCACTCCCTATGCACTCTCCACTCTCTATGCACTCTCCACTCCCTATGCACTCTTCACTCCCTATGCACTCTTCACTCCCTATGCACTCTTCACTCCCTATGCACTCTCCACTCCCTATGCACTCTCCACTCCCTATGCACTCTCCACTCCCTATGCACTCTCCACTCTCTATGCACTCTCCACTCCCTATGCACTCTCCACTCCCTATGCACTCTCCACTCCCTATGCACTCTCCACTCCCTATGCACTCTCCACTCCCTATGCACTCTCCACTCCCTATGCACTCTCCACTCTGCACTCCCTATGCACTCTCCACTCTCTATGCACTCCATTGCCTATGCACTCTGCACTCCCTATGCACTCTGCACTCCCTATGCACTCTCCACTCCCTATGCACTCTCCACTCCCTATGCACTCTCCACTCTCCACTCCCTATGCACTCTCCACTCCCTATGCACTCTCCACTCTCCACTCCCTATGCACTCTGCACTCCATATGCACTCTCCACTCCCTATGCACTCTGCACTCTCCACTCTGCACTCCCTATGCACTCTGCACTCCCTATGCACTCTCCACTCTGCACTCCCTATGCACTCTGCACTCCCTATGCACTCTGCACTCCCTATGCACTCTGCACTCCCTATGCACTCTCCACTCTGCACTCCCTATGCACTCCACTCCCTATGCACTCTCCACTCCCTATGCACTCTCCACTCCCTATGCACTCTTCACTCCCTATGCACTCTTCACTCCCTATGCACTCTCCACTCCCTATGCACTCCCTATGCACTCTCCACTCCCTATGCACTCTCCACTCCCTATGCACTCTCCACTCCCTATGCACTCTGCACTCTCTATGCTCTCCACTCCCTATGCACTCTCCACTCCCTATGCACTCTCCACTCCCTATGCACTCTCCACTCCCTATGCACTCTCCACTCCCTATGCACTCTCCACTCTGCACTCCCTATGCACTCTCCACACTCTATGCACTCTCCATTCCCTATGCACTCTGCACTCCCTATGCACTCTGCACTCCCTATGCACTCTCCACTCCCTATGCACTCTGCACTCCCTATGCACTCTCCACTCCCTATGCACTCTCCACTCTGCACTCCCTATGCACTCTCCACTCCCTATGCACTCTGCACTCTCCACTCTCCACTCCCTATGCACTCTCCACTCCCTATGCACTCTCCACTCCCCACTCTGCACTCCCTATGCACTCTGCAGTCCCTATGCACTATGCACTCTCCACTCCCTATGCACTCTCCACTCCCTATGCACTCTCCACTCCCTATGGACTCTCCACTCCCTATGCACTCTCCACTCCCTATGCACTCTCCACTCTCTATGCACTCTCCACTCCCTATGCACTCTCCACTCCCTATGCACTCTCCACTCCCTATGCACTCTCCACTCCCCACTCTGCACTCCCTATGCACTCTGCAGTCCCTATGCACTATGCACTCTCCACTCCCTATGCACTCTCCACTCCCTATGCACTCTCCACTCCCTATGCACTCTCCACTCCCTATGCACTCTCCACTCTCTATGCACTCTCCACTCTCTATGCACTCTCCACTCCCTATGCACTCTCCACTCCCTATGCACTCTCCACTCCCTATGCACTCTCCACTCCCTATGCACTCTCCACTCCCTATGCACTGTCCACTCTCTATGCACTCTCCACTCCCTATGCACTCTTCACTCCCTATGCACTCTTCACTCCCTATGCACTCTCCACTCCCTATGCACTCTCCACTCCCTATGCACTCTCCACTCCCTATGCACTCTCCACTCTCTATGCACTCTCCACTCCCTATGCACTCTCCACTCCCTATGCACTCTCCACTCCCTATGCACTCTCCACTCCCTATGCACTCTCCACTCTCTATGCACTCTCCACTCCCTATGCACTCTTCACTCCCTATGCACTCTTCACTCCCTATGCACTCTCCACTCCCTATGCACTCTCCACTCCCTATGCACTCTCCACTCCCTATGCACTCTCCACTCTCTATGCACTCTCCACTCCCTATGCACTCTCCACTCCCTATGCACTCTCCACTCCCTATGCACTCTCCACTCCCTATGCACTCTCCACTCCCTATGCACTCTCCACTCCCTATGCACTCTCCACTCCCTATGCACTCTCCACTCTGCACTCCCTATGCACTCTCCACTCTCTATGCACTCCATTGCCTATGCACTCTGCACTCCCTATGCACTCTGCACTCCCTATGCACTCTCCACTCCCTATGCACTCTCCACTCCCTATGCACTCTCCACTCTCCACTCCCTATGCACTCTCCACTCCCTATGCACTCTCCACTCTCCACTCCCTATGCACTCTGCACTCCCTATGCACTCTCCACTCCCTATGCACTCTGCACTCTCCACTCTGCACTCCCTATGCACTCTGCACTCCCTATGCACTCTCCACTCTGCACTCCCTATGCACTCTGCACTCCCTATGCACTCTGCACTCCCTATGCACTCTGCACTCCCTATGCACTCTCCACTCTGCACTCCCTATGCACTCCACTCCCTATGCACTCTCCACTCCCTATGCACTCTCCACTCCCTATGCACTCTTCACTCCCTATGCACTCTTCACTCCCTATGCACTCTCCACTCCCTATGCACTCCCTATGCACTCTCCACTCCCTATGCACTCTCCACTCCCTATGCACTCTCCACTCCCTATGCACTCTGCACTCTCTATGCTCTCCACTCCCTATGCACTCTCCACTCCCTATGCACTCTCCACTCCCTATGCACTCTCCACTCCCTATGCACTCTCCACTCCCTATGCACTCTCCACTCCCTATGCACTCTCCACTCTGCACTCCCTATGCACTCTCCACACTCTATGCACTCTCCATTCCCTATGCACTCTGCACTCCCTATGCACTCTGCACTCCCTATGCACTCTCCACTCCCTATGCACTCTCCACTCCCTATGCACTCTCCACTCTGCACTCCCTATGCACTCTCCACTCCCTATGCACTCTGCACTCTCCACTCTGCACTCCCTATGCACTCTGCACTCCCTATGCACTCTCCACTCTGCACTCCCTATGCACTCTGCACTCCCTATGCACTCTGCACTCCCTATGCACTCCCTACGCACTCTCCACTCTGCACTCCCTATGCACTCTCCACTCTGCACTCCCTATGCACTCTCCACTCTGCACTCCCTATGCACTCTCCACTCCCTATGCACTCTCCACTCCCTATGCACTCTCCACTCCCCACTCTGCACTCCCTATGCACTCTGCAGTCCCTATGCACTATGCACTCTCCACTCCCTATGCACTCTCCACTCCCTATGCACTCTCTACTCCCTATGCACTCTCCACTCCCTATGCACTCTCCACTCCCTATGCACTCTCCACTCTCTGTGCACTCTCCACTCTCTATGCACTCTCCACTCCCTATGCACTCTCCACTCCCTATGCACTCTCCACTCCCTATGCACTCTCCACTCCCTATGCACTCTCCACTCCCTATGCACTCTCCACTCCCTATGCACTCTCCACTCTCTATGCACTCTCCACTCTCTATGCACTCTCCACTCTCTATGCACTCTCCACTCCCTATGCACTCTCCACTCCCTATGCACTCTCCACTCCCTATGCACTCTCCACTCCCTATGCACTCTGCACTCCCTACTCTGCACTCCCTATGCACTCTGCAGTCCCTATGCACTATGCACTCTCCACTCCCTATGCACTCTCCACTCCCTATGCACTCTCCACTCCCTGTGCACTCTCCACTCCCTGTGCACTCTCCACTCCCTATGCACTCTCCACTCCCTATGCACTCTCCACTCCCTATGCACTCTCTATGCACTCTCCACTCCCTATGCACTCTCCACTCCCTATGCACTCTCCACTCCCTATGCACTCCCCATGCACTCTGCACTCCCCATGCACTCTCCACTCCCCATGCACTCTCCACTCTGCACTCTCTATGATGCTCTTCAGCGCTTTGCAGTGCGGTTAGGATATGAAGCGCTATATAAATTCAACTGTAATGCATTACGAAAAATGCCAAACCATGAAAAAACTCCCTGTTGCAAATCTTATGAGCAGTTTTACAAGTGTCTCACGAGGGGCACGAGATGCTTAGCCCATACGAGTCTATTTAGACCGTTTGGGTACTGAACACCCGCAGTTTTAAGGACATTATTAAAACGGACTGTAAAGTCGAACTGAAAGAATGAAAAGTTATGCATGCTGCAACAAAGGGGATCAGCCGAGCAATTTCACATCAGACAAACCACTGCGTAGTCCTCACTACAAATAAAGGGGCAAAAATTAGTTTTAGCGCCCATGCACTTGATGAACAGCCAGATCGTGGCCTGTGTCTTCATCATGTATTTTTAACTAACGTACACTGAATTCACGTGCTCCACCACTAAAAAACAAGCACTCACCTGGGCTTCCTCGCATGGAATGACCAAAACAAACACAGAAGGAAAAAAAACGAAGCTCCGCCCACCGCCGCGATGACGACATCGCAGAGGCGGAGAGGGAAAAAATCGCGGGAACGCCCCCGAATCTGGTCCGGCCTTGACGGACAGATCCGGCTCCCAATGGCTAGCCTCCATTTATGGAGCTAGCCAATGGGAGGTGGGGGACGTTCCAATAGTCTATATGGTAAACAAAAGATTTCACCTGCGCGAACTGCTTGCGGTTAGGATATGAAGCGCTATATAAATTCAACTGTAATGCATTACGAAAAATGCCAAACCATGAAAAAACTCCCTGTTGCAAATCTTATGAGCAGTTTTACAAGTGTCTCACGAGGGGCACGAGATGCTTAGCCCATACGAGTCTATTTAGGCCGTTTGGGTACTGAACACCCGCAGTTTTAAGGACATTATTAAAACGGACTGTAAAGTCGAACTGAAAGAATGAAAAGTTATGCATGCTGCAACAAAGGGGATCAGCCGAGCAATTTCACATCAGACAAACCACTGCGTAGTCCTCACTACAAATAAAGGGGCAAAAATTAGTTTTAGCGCCCATGCACTTGATGAACAGCCAGATCGTGGCCTGTGTCTTCATCATGTATTTTTAACTAACGTACACTGAATTCACGTGCTCCACCACTAAAAAACAAGCACTCACCTGGGCTTCCTCGCATGGAATGACCAAAACAAACACAGAAGGAAAAAAAATGAAGCTCCGCCCACCGCCGCGATGACGACATCGCAGAGGCGGAGAGGGAAAAAATCGCGGGAACGCCCCCGAATCTGGTCCGGCCTTGACGGACAGATCCGGCTCCCAATGGCTAGCCTCCATTTATGGAGCTAGCCAATGGGAGGTGGGGGACGTTCCAATAGTCTATATGGTAATCAAAAGATTTCACCTGCGCGAACTGCTTGCGCAGATCGCCAGGTCGAAACCTAAAAATTTGAAATCACCTCAGTCTCCCACAATGTGTGCAGCACGACAGGCAATAGCTGAATCACTCACTGCATTACCACCAATCAACACTAGATGACGCCTCATCCTAGTGAATCATACCATTCGCGTGGATTCAAGAAATAGAGGCTCCTATTAGGCTTTCAAAACAAAGGTTTTTTTAACATTGTCCAGGAAACCTCAATAGATGTAATTAACCATATAAATTACACGTTTTGATACAAAACATCTAGGAGGTCATAATATTTCTTTTATCCTGACTTTCTCATTGTACATAAATATTCAATTTTCCAGAGGCTTTCTCTAATAGTCACATTGCATTAATTCCTCATTTCCCAAGATTCATAATCTGAAATGTATCTTCATGTAACTCAGGCCTAGATGGACTGAATTGGAATTGCAATTATAATTAAATTAAAATATACCAACTCCTCAAAGTTGAGGGTAAAAGAATTAGCAAAGGGAAAGCTGTCACAGTAGGACTGCTTCCCTTTTAGAGATTGTGGCTGGTGGCCTCAGCTGGGGGAGCAGTTATTCAGTGGACGCTGTTCCGGTGTTTGTGTCCAATCGCAGGGAGTCGCAAATACCAAACACCCCAATTAATATTCATTGTGCAACCAGTGTATGCGACCTGTCCCTAAATAATGTCCCTCTTCCGTACTTAACATATGCGTCCATTCCCTCAGAACTTTACTTTCTTTTCAGTCTAAAATGCAATCGCTTATAAGAATATTTTATTCTGCCCCTTCATCAGTAGGACATGCTATGCCGTTCTAGAACAGGTGGGATGGAAGAAGTATGGGCGGGTCAGAAAGGAGGATTAAAAAAACAAAAAGGAGAGAAATCTGACAAAACTATTCGAGGGAGAATTAATGTTTTAGATGGAATAATTAAGAACTCTAAATTGGAAGGGTAATGGTTTGAACAGTCTCCGAAAAAGATGGTCTGTGTGTCAGTCATAGTGCAATGGTAGCACAGCAAAAGTGTACCTAGCTCCTACAAATCACTGTTGCCTGGGATAACTGGGTTATATGGTTGTAGTATGTACTAAAATCACCCTGCACCAAACTTGGTTAAGGAAAATAATATGTATAAGTGCACCACCAGTGATAAGGAAGGGTGCAGAGTTATTGCCCAGGTAATAATTCAGAAACAACATTTTTGTCTGTACACTCTATAGACTTAATAGCAATGGGGCATATTATCAAGGGGAGCGATAGAAAATTATCGCCGCTTTAGCGGCTGTTTCCGGCCGCTAAGCAGCGATAATTCTATCGCCCTGTTAGCAAGCTGTCGCTAACAGCAGTTAGCGACAGCTTGTAGGCGATAGCGAGCAGTTTGGGGCCCGCTTTGGATGTCAGCTATATTTATCGCTAATAACATGCAAAGTGGGCGTACCCAACCTATTAGCGACTGAAAGCAGTCGCTAACATCGCTATCGCCTATTACCAACACATGCGTAGCGATGAAAATATTCGCGCTAAGCGCGAATATCTCCAAAAACTAACGCCTGCTCAGACCAGTTCTTAGCCATTACATCCAATGGGAGGTGGATATAATGGCTAAGACCCTGTTAGCGATAATGCGTGAATATCGCTGTATTCTCAGCGATATTCACGCATTTTGCCGCTATCGCCGGGAATTTTATCGCTTTTGAGATAAACGTTGCTAATAGCACGTTATCTCAGCGATAAAATCCGGTGATGCACGGCAAAAAAAAAAATTGCCGCTAAGCCTACTTAGCGATAAATATCGCTATTTGTTGGTAATATGCCCCAATGTCCCTTCCAGATATGATAGTCTGACTATATCACTTGTTTCATGGAAGGGGGTTACAGCTGGGATGTGGGCATTTTAACTGCACATTAACTCCTACAGCAGATACAACTAGTGAATATCCCAGTAGTTTCATATTAAATGTCCACAAAATAATTCTAAAAATGATGGAAGTACTGGATCTAACTGACATTCGGAGAAATATATGGTAGAAGGCCTGGCTACACATTTTATTCCAATCCACATGAACAGTACTCATGGATAGACTTGCTTCTAATTTCTTCTAAGAATATTCCCAATACAGGGATATAAATGTTTCCTAAGGTATTATCTGAACACAACTCCTTATGTGCCTCAATTCTATCAACGGTCTCAACAAATCCAACATGCAGAGGGATTTTCAACGAGGAACTTATAGAGGAGTAAATTAAAGTATATAGGAAATAAATGTTGGTACAATTAGTAGTAATATAGTTTAGGATAGGATACGTCGAAAGAGTTTGTCAAGAACATGACCATCAGGTGCAACACATACAAAGACTTCCACACAAAAGATGGAGGAACATTAAAAAAAATGAGAGAACAGATCTCAAATGTAGAAATGAAGTATACATCACCTCTACGTGGGACACCTAGTAAAAAGGCAGATATCTTGTACAACCTATGACACAATTCATCAATGCTTAAAATTGTTTTTGGATTTTAATTTAACAAGCTGATAAGGCGCTATGTGTTATCCCACGCCCACAATGATCACCGAGTAGAATTGTTTAAGAATACCAGAGGGTATGCCCCATGAATGTACTAAATCACCTGTCTTATGAGATATTTATCTTGAACCTTACCTGAACAGAATAATGAAAAATGCATATTTCCATGCATTGGACTTTAAAGCATATCATATAAAAATACCAACATACATGGGCCATGTGACAGTTTACAGCAAAGTTGCAAGAGAAACACTTTAAGTAAGTTAGAAGGAAGCAGATATATTGTGCAAGATGGCTGGATGTAATTTAAATACATCTAAAAATCAAATATTAAGTAATCAAAATTGATACACAGTTGGGGGGTCATTTGAGATGCTGCAAATCTTGATGTAAGTATATATAGTGAAGCAGACTTGATCAACAAAAAGTATTATGAAAACTCATTAAAGAATTGCACTGTACTCATCGGCATCTGGCTACTGATCAGCAGTATTGGACAATGTGAATGCACACAATATTTTGTATTTATTTCATACCACTGTGTTCCAAACATCTATTTCAGAAAAACTAAATCTGCTAACATAGCTTTATTTGCGCATTTATGGAAAGTCAGAGGTTGTTCACATTTCTAAAAGTACCCCTTTCTACAGGACGATGGATATTACCTGTCTTTTGATTACATCACTCAGCTGCAATAGAGAAAAGTGGGAATCCCTTGTATTGAACACTTGAGTGATGGTGAGCAATCCATTGATTGCATTTGCTGAGGAATGCTTTTGAATACATTTCACCCAAATTACAGGAGGGTTAATTTTAAGGTAGTTCTATCACCCATTGTGATACGGCAGGCATGGAAGAAACTTTTCAAAATTACATTTAGTTCTCAATACTCACCTAATCTGATCGTATGTGTATGTATTTAAACAGCTTGACTTGGGTAGTTTAAACTCCTCCTACAACTCATCAAATGATTTCTTTTTTAGGTTCAAATATTTTATTGTATTAGGATAGCGAGAAATACAATTTCAAAGCCACAGCGATACATAAATATCAAAAATTGATGCATACTTGTGAAAAGTTAAAAAGAGCTACATGACAAACAGTACCTGAACTTAGGACGATAATAGTAAAAATTGATCATATAAAGATGACCATGTACATGTCATGTCAGGGAGCAGGTGTTTCAAAATCATCAAATAGTAACTATCATCCCAAGGAAGAGGGATCAGGTGGAAGGTCATCGTATAGTGAAGTAAAGTCATGTATGGGAAAATGAGTATTGCTTGGGAAATAGAGGATATCAGCATAGGGGTAGGTAATAAGAAGGGAAAGAAAAAGAGTAGAGAAGGGAAAGGATATTGGTGAGGAGAAACGTGCAATGGAACATCTGTCACACATATGATGAGAAAATCAAGAGAGGGACCCAAAAGGATGTTGAGCTACCAAACCCTGAGCAGACAAATCCATATAATTATCCAAAGAATGCCATACCTTGCTAGTGATTGAAGGCATACATTGTTTTCCTTCAATAAGAGTATGAGCTCCTCGAAGATATGATACCCAAGCCCACCAAGTATGGTATGATAGGAGATTGAAGGTTTACCATTGTGTGAATATAATCTTGACTACGATGGATAAGAGCAAATCTAATAGCTCCAAATCTATATCATCAAGAGGTAAAAGGGCAACTGCAACCCACAGACCCAGCAGAATCTTCGGAAATGAGAGATTGATAGGTGTATTAAAGATTATAGACAAATGTTTCTGTGTAGGGCCCCAAAAGGAATCGAATAATGTGCATTCAAAGAACATATGTTGATGGGTGCCCGGTTTGAATTGCAATTCCAACATACATCACTATCTCGTAATTTCAGCTTGTATAAGCGAGCAGGAGTTCAATGTAGGAGATTCATTGTAAAACGTTTGAACTGAATCAGTGAAGGAGCAATTTTATTAAGTAGGGATAACTTCCAGATCAACTGCCAGGTGTCAAGAGAAATATGCTTTAAAAAATCTGCTTAAAAATGGTGAGAACATTTAACACAAGTAATTGTGGGTAGTGAGGACTGAGGGCGCGGATAAAAATGTATAACTTTTGGAAGCAAAATGGCCCGCGCGTAGCCACATAGCAAGAACTGAGACAATAACCGAGTCTCTAGAAAGGACTACCTTATACAGCTTGAATTGTAGTTTTAAAAAAGTATAAAAATCCAATTTTAGCTATGATTGTATGTTAGCAAGAAAAGAAAAGGGAAGAGGCTCATGGTTATTACTATATTGGTACCTCACTAATCTAATACCTTTAGCGGCCCACTGAGAAGCGTATGAAGTTCAATATCAGTAGCAAGGGTAGGATTAAGTCATAAAGATGTCCATCTTGATTTCTGAATGGGTTTCGTAAATCTTCTATCAAGGCATTTTATAGCATTAACCGTATCTGATATGATACGCTTAGTGTTCTGCTGTAAATTTTGAGCTTGTGAGAAGGGAGCGATTTCTAAAATGAGAGCAAAGAGTTGCATCACTGAGGGGTGGTCCTTTGGGGGTGGATGCAGGGCTTGGAGCTCATTCTCTGCACTTCAGTGCTTCAGGGAGGATAGATATACTAGTTATTTGCCATGACTACCATTCCCTGTTTGAAGATCCTTTCCCTTAATGTGAAGGGCCTCAGTGCCCCCAATAAACATCGCCAGATTTGGCGCTATCTGTTGCAACAGAAACCGGACATTATCTTCCTGCAGGCGACACACCTCCTGCGTAAAGACACACCCTGCATGGCGCTTCTCAAATATCCCCTCCAATGTTGGGTATCTGCGCCTACGAAAACTGCTGGTGTGGCTATTCTTTGAAGAGCAGGTATCCATCAAGGTGCTGTGCAAGCAGTGAGGAGCAAGGAGGGTAGATTTCTTAAGCTCGTGGTTCAGGTTGTAGTGCAGACGCTCACTCTATTCAATAGCTATGCCCCCAATCAAGAACAGAATGCTTTTTATTAGAGATCTCCTAAAAGAACAGCTATCACAAAATGATAATCAGCTTATCTTAGGGGGGCGACCTTAACTTGGTAAGGGATGCAGAG
The DNA here is from genome assembly GCF_964261635.1 of Lissotriton helveticus. Lineage (NCBI taxonomy): Eukaryota > Metazoa > Chordata > Amphibia > Caudata > Salamandridae > Lissotriton > Lissotriton helveticus. The sequence continues at coordinate 130,072,112 of NC_136070.1, read as the reverse complement.
CTGGAACGGAGTGTCAGTACCTTTCAGGGTACTGGAGCTATGTCCGCCTCTTTAAAAAGAGAGTTGAACGATCTGGGACTACTGGATGCCTGGCGCTATCATTCCCCTGATACACGTGATTACTCATACTACTCACATGTACACCGCTCTTACTCTTGTTTCGACTGTTTGTTCCTCATTCCCTAGTGCGCAGTGTCCTATCTGCATCCATGTCTGATATCTCAGTTTCGGACTACGCACATTTAGAAACTACTGTTGCACTACCAGACATTCCATACGCAACATTCACCCCGTTGGCGTCTTCCTCCCGATGTACTGCATGACCCGATAGATATGGCTGAAATCAGAGATGCCATCACAGCATATTTCTTGTCTAACTATCTCCCGAAAACCCCATTCCATGTGGTATGGAACACTTTTAAAGCTTCTATTCGGAGCCAAATAACCTCTATTGCGATAGCGCGGAACCGGGAAGCTCGTCTTTTTTAGGACAAACTGACTCAAGACATTAAGACGCTTGAGAAACAAGACTAAGTCCACCCTCTAGCTATCCATAAACGACACTTGGCCATGCTTCGAGGCCTGCTACGTGTCCATAGAACCAAAAAGGAGGAGTGAGATTTAATGGCACTGAAGCAGAAATACTATGATGGGGGAGAGAAGCTGAGAACAGTATTAGCACGCCGCATATGGAAGAGGGCAGCAAGGGCACATATTGCGAAACTCAAACTGGTGGATGGCATATGGGCCACCACTGAAAAAGCTAAACTAGCAGCCTTCCATGAATACTATACCTCCCTCTACGCACAGGAGACTCCTTGCTTGCACCAGATACAGGCAATACTGGAGGACTGCCAGTGGACCCCGAGAGACAGGCAACACACGCAGCTCCTCGAGGAACCACTTATACTAGATGAACTTACGTGTGCACTGAAAGATCTGCCCTTCGGCAAATCCCCGCACCCAAATTGTCTACCCGTTTATTTTTAACTCCTTCACATATGTTTTTGGTCCAGCCACCTCTATGGCCCTGGCTGAAATAGCCCTCCTTCATAAGCCGTATAAGGACCCCACATTGTGTTCCTCATTTTGCTCTATCGCGCTTCTTTACACGGACTTAAAACTTTACACCGAAATCCTATCCAAACGTTTAGATCCACACATGCCAGGGCTCATTGAGCCTGACCAAGTTGGCTTTATTCGACACCAAAAGGGGGCTGATAATGTGCTGCGGATAGCACATTTGGTAGGGAAGGCACATCATTGGGATATATCTGCCTGTCTGCTGGCACTCAATGCTGAAAAAGCTTTTGATCGAGTGGACTGGGACTTCTTACGGCTGTCCTACGGAAAATAGGGCTGGGATGATTTCTAGGATCATGGTACCATATACTTCGCCCCAAACTCTGGTCAGGGTTAATGGTCAGCTCATGAGTCCTATACGTAATCTATAGGGGCACTAGACAGGGGTGCCCTTTGGCCCCTTTACTCTTCACACTTGTAGTTGAACCCCTTAACACAATGATCCGCCACTCGAAAGATATCAGTGGCATTACTCATGGAGGAGTGGAACACAAAATAGCCCTCTTTGCGGATGACCTCCTTCTCACTTTATCAAACCGCATACCTCACTGCTGGCACTCCACACTTTATTACAATCATTTGATGTTGTGTTGGGTTTAAAATTAATCATGCGAAATCCTGGGCTTTAAACCTTACAATCCCTGCAACTGAAATCCCCGCACTTCAGTCCTTAATTTCGTATCAATGGGCTCATCATTCCATTAGATATCTTGGGATTAGTTTAACTTCTACCATACACACATGGACACAGGTGAACTGGTAGGAATATAAAATAGCAGTCATGGAGGATCTGCGAACCTGGAAGTCTCTGCCACTATCGTGGTTGGGGTGTGTGAACGTGGTCAAGATGTCAGTGTTGTCGAAAAGACTATACTTATTCCAAACACTGCCCACTCATATATCGCAAGGCCAAATTCTGCATCTACAACTTGAACTCACCTGCTTTATCTGGGGTAGGGAGGCGACAGCGCTTCTCCAGTAAATTGCTTATGTTACCATGGGATAGGGGAGGGTTGGCATGTCCTAACCTGTTGGAATATTACTGTGCTTCGCATCTATTCTACATCTCAGAATGGGTGGTGCGGAAAAGCGGGAAAACCTGGTTACATATGGACAGGTCTGTGGCATGCAGGCCCCTGTGGTACCTAGCGTGGATTCTACGAGGTGCCCGACCACATAGTGCATACATGGCCATACCCACGAAAACCGTATTGGAAATATGGGACAAACTTGCTCTCTACAAAGGCCTTACATCCTTCCCTTCCCCCAATACTCTTATTGCACATAACCCTACCTTTCCACCCGCCCTGCAGCCCCATTTCTTCCCGGCCTGGTCAGAGGGAGAATGCCGAATAATCAGGGACCTCTTCGTGGGAGACACCTTTAAGACTTTCGACCATTGCAAATGAAAATTTAATCTCTCAGTGCGAGAATGCAATATCTTCAACTTACACCCGGGTTGCAGACACCATCCATTATCCAGGGGACTTCGCGTCCTTTGACCCCATTTGAGATGCTGGTTCGTTCCTATGTTGGATCTAGGGGACTGATATCCTGCACTTACCAAGTGATTCAACATGCCCCTTGGATTCCCTTGTATACTTATCAGTCGCAATGGCAATCCAGTAGTCCTGATGAGATCAGTCCTAAACAAAGTGGACCTGCTTTTACAACCGAAGGTCTTTCGCAGCATGCCTCAGAGGGAGACTGCCTACAAGGTTATGACACAATGGTTCTACACTCCTCCTAGGTTACATAAAATGTTTCCTAACTCCCCCCCCCATTTGTTGGCATTGTACGAGCACAGTTGGGGATTTTCTTCATATTTGGTGGTATTGCCCGTTGTTGAGCACCTATTGGAAGGAGATTCTCAGTCATATTAGAAAGGTGATTGGCTACCCCATACCTGTGGCACCGACACTAACAATTTTGGGTCTTAAACCCACAAACCTCCTTGCCATGACACAAGCGGATTGGCGCCTAATTTGGCATATGCTAAGCAAACAATAGCTGTATACTGAAACAAGGCGGATACGCCTCAAGTGACCTTGTGGTTTACCAATTTGTGGCATACCATGGCGATGGAACTTCTCACAGCACGGCTCACTCTCCGTAAGACAAATTTTTGCAAGCACATGCCAACCATTGGTAGACTGCACCTCTTTGATGAGAACATACTCCCTTCTTGTGCAGAAGAACTTTGGGGGTTGGACAGAGAACATACGTAGCTGACTGGTTACACAGCACTTGACATTTGCACTAATGAGACTATTCACTTCACACCTCCTTCTTTCTCTTCCATTTCCTCAAGGGGGGTTTCTTTTTTATCTAGAGTGATATTCTGCTCCACCCTCCTATTTTCTCCTTTTATCGTTTTTAGCATCGAACAGCCTCTTTGCATGGCTCAAAGCTTTAGATCACATACGGAGCTTTTTCTTTAGGTCTCGCCTACGCAGCGCGTGCGCTGGGTAGGAAAAAGACCTTTAGCTTTCGCTTTGGTTTTTGTCACAAAAACGTGCACACGTTCCTTTGCCTTTAATGGCAACGTGTGCACGGTTGGCGATTCCCAGGTGGGAGCGAGCTTGACACCATATATTTGTAATTAACTTACAAACACATGGTGCCCCTGGCTCACTCCCACAAGGGAAACGCTGTGTGTTCTCTCGCACTCCCCCCACCCCTCCCACTTTTAGAATGAGGCGCGTGCTTGTTTCTATTCTTCTGAAAGACTCG